>NC_141162.1:94073147-94227897 GCF_053477565.2 Lygodium microphyllum
TTCTCTCACCAAGCTTGCAATCCTGTTCAGTAACACAGGCCATGGCATCAATCACCAATGCCACTACATCTGATCGCCGTACTGCACGAAATGCCCGATTTACAGACAGTTCTTCTGTCTTGCTGCCAGTAGAAGCCACAGCTGCTTTGCGCCGTATTCCAGCCGTATCTATCAAGCGATAAACCTTTCCATCCGGTCCGGTAATATCAGTATCGATGGCGTCCCGAGTTTGATAAGTCTGGGGAGCACCTTGCAACAGGAGACAGAGGAGGCCGCGTTGTCCTTTTTGAAAGGACTGATGGGAAAGAGGTGCTTCCTCGTGCTACCTTGGAGAGAAAGAGATGGCTGTCTCAAAATGGTTGATTTGGGGTTGAAAACCCTAAAGTATTTGTATGGTGTAAATGATCTTATCTTGTGTGGTTTGAAACAAGCCTTAGCCCCTTAGCCTCTTATCCTTTCCATACCACTCCCTAAGATGAATCTCCATATGGAATATCTTTGGGAATCAAAATATATGTCAATCTTGGTTGTGGCAAGAGCCACATATTTAGTCAATGGCATATATGGCATAAATATTTTTGTGTCAAATTTAGTGACACATGTATTGAAAGATTGTGAACAATGATGTGCTCATTCACAATCTATACCTATGGATGTATTTTTATGACACCTTTATTTGCGGGTGCCTTGCCCTTGCATGGACATAAAATGGATGTAATTCTCTCACCCATGTTTATGAGGGTCCTCTGCCCGAGCCCACGGGTGCTCAAAAAGGATATTTGATTGTGGTGTGCAGGAGTAGTGTACATTGATGATGCACTACTTGGGTTGGTTCCTTCTCCCTGACACATGGGGTGTCTAAAAAGCACTTGGGTGGTTCCGCCCGAGCAGCATGGTGCTCGAAATGGACTTGAGGTGTCTAGGTTGCTAGACACATGCACACACATTTGTTGAACACTCCAATTTGTCATTGAGGGGGAGTGTTGAGAAAGTGAGTTTGGCAATGCCAAATCATTGGGGGTGAGAGGTGAGATGGTGTCACTGATTGTACATTGAGGAGGGGTGTTGAAATGTGCAATGTCCAATTATTGGAATATTGTTATTGGTACCCTAGAGGGGTATCATTGTGTGATTTATGGTAGCCACATAGGAGGATGTGGACTTCATGGATAGATGTGGGACAAGGGTCACCACAAGTTGAATGTGGATCAGAGGATGCCACATAGCAGGCTATTGTCTTGAGGTTCTCTATATAAGAGACCTGCCACTGTATGATCATTAAGCATTGGAATATATTGTTGAGTGTTGCCTACATCGTTGTCTCTCCATTATGGATTTCCTTGTGTATTTTGATCCTCCATAGCATTGCACTAATCTTGCATTGCCCTAGGCTTAGTGGCGGTCTCATTTAGTTTCTTATCATGGTTTAGTTTCTTATCACCTTTGCACCATAACCCACTTAATTTTTGTAAATTAAAACCCACTTAATTGTAAAAGGAACCCCGCCGTTGCACGAGCACCTTTGTACCATAACCCACTTAAGTTTTGTAAATTAAAACCCATTCACCAATGCACACGCACATGCGTTACAGACACCTTTCACTTGTAATAAAATGAACCCCCTGAAGTCACGCATGCATGCACTCAAGTGCCACAGATCATGTAATTATAACAATGAACTGCATTAGTAGAGACCCGTAGAGACCCATTCAAGTAAAGTCGTGTCAAGTCTGTGGGAGCTCTTCGAGCTCTACCCCGAGACCTACGGACCACTTATTGCTCAAGTGTTTCGAACCGAGCAGCCATGGCTACCTCTCACATAGCCGTCACACAATGCCTACCTTGCGGGTGTAGTGAGCTTACCTTGATGCTCGATCGAGTACCTTCCTCTCTCTTGTACCCCTGCAGCTCCACGATCCTTGAGGCAAGCTCAAGAAACCTCAATCCCTCTCCCATGAGCTTCATCCTCCATAGCCACATACGAGACAAGAGAAGAGAGGAGATGAGGAAATGCTGAAGAGAGAAGATGGAGGGCTTCTTCTCCAAGATCCCTCACTCTCACACGATCACTACCTCACTCCCTCACACTCTCTCAATCCCTCTCTCAAGCACATGCAAGGAGGCAAGCAGGCAAGAAGCAAGAGGAGAAGAAGAAGACGCTTTCTGCCACACACGAGAATGCTCTTCTCATTCATTTTTTAACTTTATATACATGCCCTAATTTCCATGGGCGGTCATCCCCCTTTTTTTTACATGGTCGGCCATTAGCCTAGGCCCCTTTTCTCATTGTCTGTCTATCCTCCTAGCTTCCTTTCCACCGCCTGTCTGCATTTACAAATTGCACGGGTGAGAGCCCGGCACTCTTTTACAATGTTTCAGGGTGTGCCTTTTCCATTTTAAAATGCGCCTTTCCCCTTCGGCATTTGCCTTGGACTTTTAAGGTTGCCCTTGCGCTTTTGGTCTTTTTTCCTCTTCTTCCTTCAGTTGGGCTACATTTTTCCCGCCTTTGCCCTGCATCTTTTCCACTTTCTTTTGCTTTCTTCATATTGGGGTTAACATTACCCCCTCCTAGACGAGTGCCAGTCCCATGGCACTGTGGTGGGAAGTAGTGGGATAGATGATGCTATTGCTAGGTGTAACAGTTGGGTAGAGGACACTGAGGCATGTGAATGAGAGGTGATGGGGTGTGATGACGATGACCCGGAGAGATTCCAGCATGTTTTAGTCTTCCAAGCTGCAAGGATGCATTCTCCTCTTCCAACTTAGCAACCTTAGATTCTAACTCTTGGATAGTTTCCTTTTGGGAATCCATTAAGGATGTGGCAGCAGTCAGACAAATCCTCCAGTGCCTTAGTCAACTGACTAGTCAAGGAATCCACCTTGTCTTGCAAGGAAGTATAAAAATTGGTATACATTGTCTGAAGACAAGAGGTAAGGGAGGTTTCCAGAGTGGACTGGACATTTGAAACTAGCTGTGAAAGCATATGGCCAGATAATATAGTATGTAAGGATGAAGGCATCTATTGATCAATTTGTCCTTCCTTTTGGGCTGAAAATAAATTAGGACACGAGAGGAAAGAAGGAAGGGCACTACCAAACATAGCAGGAACAGGTGCGGGTACAAGGGAAGCAAGTACAAGAGGGCTGGAAGGACCCTTTGTACGAAGGTGTTTCTTGCGAGAAAATATAAGAGGGGACTCCTCATCTTCTAAATTTGGTTGCATAGGTGGAGGGGAAGGGACTAATGGTGGAGGCTACGGTGGTAAAGGAACAGAATCATGCACTGGCACACCACCAGGAGGAGGTGCAAAAGTGATAATGCGCTGTAAGAAAGCACCATAGGAAACATTAATGATCTGACCCTTACGTACACGCTGGAAATGTTGATCCATCTTGGAGAGTAAGAAGCTTTCCTAGTTGAACTTAACACCCTCTAGGATCTTCATAGAAGCTGTGAACAGTTCCTTGGAAAGATACTTAGGAGCTGACTTACTCGTCCTGGAGGAACTAACATAACTGCTTCCATACTGGAGAAGAGAAAGGAGCAATAGAGACCCTTGAACTGTTAATAAGTTGATTGAGAAGCAAGGGGGTAGAAGTTTCCTTTTTCAAGAGTGTAACTATCTCTTTGGCAGTAAGTAACTGGTTACCGCTGGGCACAAAGGAAGCAGAAAGGGGAAAGCACAGCGCTTCATGGATATTAACTGTAGATAAGCAGAAGGTACGGTTATAAACCAGGCCAGACTGGTTTTTATAAGAAGCCAAGAAGGAGTAACAAAGTTTCTCATCTACCGACGGCAATGTAAGGGCAACAAAAGGTCTGAGGCCTACACGTCAGATGCAATCCACCTCTAGAAGGAGAGAATAATCATGGACTGCAAGGGGAACATGCTGTACCACAATCGGAGGGGGAGAAGAAGAAGATGATGCCATTCAGACTATAGCAAAAACCACATTCACAAACCAGGAATAAAAGAGAAAACCTGCAAAACCCACAAACAAAACCACCACTGAGACCATCGACAGGAGAAAGATTTAGGACAAGACTAACTAGACTATACCACCCCAAGCAAACCACATCCTACCGAAAATTCGACATGACCTACGCACATATGCGACCGAAATCTTGGTGAATATGCAGTACAAACAGGCACCCAAAACCCCGTAATCAAGCACACAAAATAAAACAAAAGTGTCACACATACCGTAACCCAAACACTGACCAGACTCAAAACAGAATCACAAACTCAGACTAGTAAAATAGACATGAACAGATATGACCGACATTTTTGACCAAGAAAACCCAATCCCCGTAAACGTTCAAGGTCCTACAGTGCGGTGAAGTGGATGGGTGAAACTAACGAGTCATTTTGTTTCAATAATCAATTAAGCATAGTTCATTATTAATGTTTAATCCGTTAATGCATGGTGAATCGAGAACATAGCCCAGCCTCTCTTAGACTTTGTTAACCCCAACACGAAGAAAGCAAAAGAAAGCGGAAAAGACGCAGGGCAAAGGCGGGAAAAAAGGTAGCCTGACTAAAGGAAGAAGAGGAAAAAAGACCAAAAGCACAAGGGCAACCTAAAAAGTCCAAGGCAAATGCCGAAGGGGAAAGGCGCATTTTAAAATGGAAAAGGCGCACCCTGAAATATTGAAAAAGAGCACCGAGCTCTCACCCGTGCAATTTGTAAATGCAAACAGGCGGTGGAAAGGAAGCTAGGAGGATAGACGGATAATGAGAAAAGGGGCCTAGGCTAATGGCCGGCCATGTAAAAAAAAGGGGGATGACCGCCCATGGAAATTAGGGCATGTATATAAAGTTAAAAAATGAATGAGAAGAGCATTCTCGTGTGTGGTAGAAAGCGTCTTCTTCTTCTCCTCTTGCTTCTTGCCTTCTTGCCTCCTTGCGTGTGCTTGAGAGAGGGATTGAGAGAGTGTGAGGGAGTGAGGTAGTGATCATGTGAGGGTGAGGGATCTTGGAGAAGAAGCCCTCTATCTTCTCTCTTTAGCGTTTCCTCATCTCCTCTCTTTTCTTGTCTCGTATGTGGCTATGGAGGATGAAGCTCATGGGAGAGGGATTGAGGTTGCTTGAGCTTGCCTCAAGGATCATGGAGCTATAGGGGTGCAAGAGAGAGGAAGGTACTCGATCGAGCATCAAGGTAAGCTCACTACACCCGCAAGGTAGGCATTGCACGACGGCTATGTGAGAGGTAGCCATGGCTGCTCGGTTCGAAACACTTGAGCAATAAGTGGTCCGTAGGTCTCAGGGTAGAGCTCGAAGAGCTCCCACATTTTGATTCCGTTGTTGGGACCAACGGATTCGAGCTTTGAGCGCCGCGCACATCAGATCGAGCATGAAAGTAGGGTTTGCAGCCTGAACTAGTGCTCGAGATAACTAGGAGACTTAGGAGGTTTTAATCTGAGGAACATGTTAGTATTTGGGTTTGTTGGAAGCATTAGATTAGGACTACTGTTCTGCATTTCTGTTTTCCATGTTGGCTGCACTAGATTGAGGTTAGATTAGGGTAAAACCAGAGGAAACAAAGGTTCTGGCTGTTGCTGGAAATAGGAAAACAGGGGACCAGACTCAAGCTTCTGTGTGAAACAAGGACAGGGAACTAGCTGTAAGGTTTTGCAGTGCTGGGAAAGAACCTTAAGAGGCCTGGGAGGCCAGGACAGACCTCATTTCCTTAGTTGGCTTTGTTTGTGAGAGAGAGAGAGTTTCTAGTTCACATGACGAGGAAACGCAACCATGATTCTAGGCGCATTCAATTCGTGCTACTTCAGGTGAGTCCGGTGTTCTCCAATAGTGCTCTGATCGATTATGGGATGTTTTGTGATGATTGAGTGCAGCAGATAGTAAGGAGGATTCAAACGCGCCAGAATCACGCCCGCCGCTGACGCAGTCGGACCAACCTACAGTGGTCCGATTCCAAGAATCGAACCACCCAAGTTCTGGAGTTGGACCGTCCAACTGAGAGTGAGTCCGACTAGCCTGGTCCGATTACCAGAATCGGACCAGCCCGATCGGACGTGCCACGTGGCACTTGGACTGCCCCTTATAATTGGACACTCAACTGCCCAATCGGACCATCCGGTCCGATCGAACCACTCAGACTAGCTTGTCCGATCAGATACCTCGTCCGATTGAAGAAATCGGACCCACCCCTGTCCGAGTCGGACCAGTCCAGAATTGGACCAACCCCCATTCGACTGTTAAAGTCGGACCATACTGGTCCGATTGCCAGAATCGGACCGTCCGACTCTCAGAGTCGGACCATCCCAGTCCAATTCCCAGAATCGGACCATCTTGCCAGAACACAAAGATAAAGATCTTTTGTCGACCTGACCACAGACCTGACCCCAGGACGCAACCCTGAACACCACCAGAACCCAATTGGGCCATTAGAACCTCAAAGAATTATCGAACTCAGGGTGCGGAAGGACCATAGAATAGCCGGGAACTGAGTTGAAAACTCAAATTAGTCTCAAAATGTGGGTAGAAACAAGGTGGAGTTTGCATTAAACTCTTAATGAATCGGCATTTCACTTTTATGCTCCACTAAACCTGCACAGCAAGAAAAGAGAAAAGCCTGTTTTTGCACCGAGCACCACAAAAGCACTAAGCACAACGTGTGAGTAAGGATCAACGCTACTTTCAAATAACAAGGAACACATCTAGATACCTAATAACATTAAGGAACCCACTAGTAGGAGGAGACCCGAAGACTTAGAAAGGTGCTTGAGCGCCCTACTAGTAGTACCTGGAGAAAACACAGACACCGGAAGCAACAAGATAGAGGAGTGGAAGCTACTGGAGCTGATTGGATTCATCGACAACCTTGTGGAGTTGGAAGCAGAAACAATGTCGGGATCAAGAGGCGATCAAGGGGAAGACCAATTAGATTTAGGAGAATTTCCAAGTTCGGTCCAGGAACTGGTATACGACTACGATCTACTCACCAGGACTGAGATCCAAGGTAGACCTGTAGAGGAAGTGGTGGCTAACTTGGAAGAAGAGAGAAGAGCTATCAAGAGAGCATTGGAAGGCATAATTGTCTACAACCATGAGCAGAGGGCTAGAAGGCTGCAGCAAGACGTGGATATGTACAAGGCTAGACGAGTACTAGACCTAGTTGGGGCAGCCAAGTCCGGACCGAATGTAGAGAGGGAACGAGCAGCAGAGGCTGGCATGACATTGAGTGAATTGGTGGCAAAGCGACTCATGGACAATACATCCGTGGAGCAAAGTGCTACTGCCCTAGCCACTGCGCTACTGTTAGGATTGGGAGTCACGCAAGGAGCTAAAGGGCAGGCTAGAATCCCCATAGTAGCAAAACAACTAGCTCGATACGAACCTAGTAGTGACCCGTACAGCTTCATGGAGCAGTTCGAGCAAGTATGTGAGGCGAACGGTCTCACTGACCCTACGCAGCGAGCTCAAGCTTTCGACCTGTGCTTAGGCGACAAGGGGAGGACCTGGTACTCTAGTCTGGATGACGCAGAACGTACAAACTTTGCTCGTCTTAAGGGCCTCTTCATCAAGAGATTTTCGGAGGCAGGGTACTCGGACAACCTCATTGTTAGGTTGATGAATATCAGTCAAAGGGAGAAGGAGGATGTTAGGGATTACATTACCCAGGTGTGCAGTCTCTATAAGAGAATCCCTGCCAATGAGCGACCCACTGAGAGGGCAGTGTCTACAGTGTTCATGAACAGGATTCAAAGAGAGGAGCTCTACAAGCCTTTGGCCAGTAACTCCACCTTACAATGAGACATGCTAGCTCGAGTCTTCAAGGAGGCAATACGTGTAGATGATCAACTCATGGAACATAGCATGAGGATTACCAACCGAGATAGTGTGAGCCAGAGAGACCCTGAGAGATCAGCCATCTTAGGGGAAAAAGTAACTGCTAGCGCGCAGGACAAGGGAAAGAGTGTAGACCATGACCAAGGGATGGCAGAGATGAGACTGGAGATTGCGCGATTGCAAGAGATCGTTAGAAAGCCTGTGAGATCGCATGTACAATGTGTGTACTGCGGTGGTAATCACCTCCCAGTGGAGTGCCAAGATCCTAGATCTCGACCGTGCTCAAATTGCGGTAGATTCGGACATGATGCAGCGCACTGTAGAATGCCAAGGAGACTCCCGTATATGCAGCAGTACAACCCTCCATACTTAGGCAATAGGCCACCTAATTTCTTTGGCAGGGGAACCCAGTTAGCTCTTCCAGCACCAACTGACCCAAGACCTATCGTGCCTAGATTGGAGATGAACCCAACTAGCATACCTAGGCCACCATGGCCTTTTGTGACTCACCCACCTAGCGATGCTCCTGTTCACTTTGTGGAGGAGCCCAATGAGGAAGAAGCATATGCCAATCCTTATGTATCCTACGATGAGGAGGGCAACCCAGTCCTAATGGACTATCGGCCAGTACCGGTGATGG
The DNA here is from genome assembly GCF_053477565.2 of Lygodium microphyllum. NCBI lineage: Eukaryota > Viridiplantae > Streptophyta > Polypodiopsida > Schizaeales > Lygodiaceae > Lygodium > Lygodium microphyllum. The sequence goes on from NC_141162.1 coordinate 94,081,599, forward strand.
CCCTAGGAAGAGGACGAGGCAGAGGCTTTGGAAGGCCAAGCCAGGATCCGGTCACGTGCAGGACTTGCGGCCACCCAGGCCACATTTCATCACGCTGCCCAGAGCGAGAATAAGCTAACAAGGACAAAGCGGATCTCCGATGCACAGAGTGTGGAATCACACATCTGTTTCCTGATTGTCCTAGGCGGAAGCCATCAACGAGCGCTACCAACATGCCATTGGTGCCTTTGGGGCTCTTTGGAGTTGAAACTTTTGGTAGTGAGGATATGCCCATCCCACTACATGCTATGACGCGAGCTCAAACGAAACAAGCAGGAATCTCCTTACCAGGGCCAAGTAACCTTGATGCAACCTCAATAGGGAAGAAAAGCCGGAGGAGATGGAAAAAGAGGACTGATGCAAAGATAACCCTTAAAACTGAGGAAATGACTACGCTGGTAATGGGAAAGAGGGTCACAGACGCAGAGGCAGAAACCTCGGCTTCTAAGACAGCAGAGCTAGGGAGTGCCAAGGTAGGGGAATATCCCCATCCCAAACGGCAACTCGAAGCTATAGCCAAGGTCAAGGAGTGGGTCAAGGACACCCAAAAGCACCTTGAAGATGCCAAACCCATATTGGAAGATCCTATGGATGACTTCTCCAGTGTTAGCACACCAGTCTCACCCTCAAAACCATAGGCTGGGAACATGCCTGCACCACTAAAAGCGGCTCAGCAGCAAGGCCGGGGGGAAGCTTACCAGGGCAGACAAGATGCATGGCCTAGAACTTCCAGCCTCAGAGGAAGACAAGGGTCCAATAGCCTCCTCACAAATTTGTTGTCCACCCCAGTAACTCTAAGCTTGGAGGATCTGCTTAGGCAAAATCACTCCTTGTGGCAGGAGTTAAAAGACTCAATTGAGGGACAAGCGGAACTTGTGGGTACTGATTTGCAAGATCATGACGCAGTTATGCAAATCCCAAGTCTAACTCTACATGCAGATCCTAAGTCTTTGCACATCAATGTTTTTTGGGAGGGCACTGAAATGCACGCAGTTTTGCCCATCCTAGCCTTAGGAGATATGACTCGAAAGGGAATTGTAGACACATGCACCGGTGTTAGTGTGCTAAACCATGCGGTCCTAGAGGCATGGGGAAACACTCCCGTAGAGACCGCTAGATTCAATGTCACGCTAGCAAACAGAATGAAGGTAAGACCATTTGGGGTCTTAAAGAATTGGCCGGTAAAGATTGCCGGTGTGCAATTCTTGGTAAATTTCATTGTCATGAAGGGAGTGGATTACGACATACTATTAGGCCGACCTTGGATGAGGAATGCACGAGTCATAGAGGATTGGGGAAATGGATTGATTTTCCTAGGAAACAGAACTAGTGCAGTGAGGGTAGAGATGGACACTTGGACGACGACTTCTGTTGACATGGTAGCCATCTCAGCCATGCTAAAAGGCAATACGCAACCGACCAAGCCCTATGGATTGCTAGCTAGATATATTCCTTGCCCTAAGGATGAGAGGGATTGGATGCACGTGCTGGCAACCATTGACCTACCATTCTCGAATGAGGAAGGACCACATCAGCAGGCTGCTAAAACCGCCACCGTGCCAACTGAGGAGCCAGCTGTGCCGCTTTGCATGATGTTAGAAAGCTCGCTCAACCCAGGCGAACCGGCCTCGTCTCACATCCCCAACAACAAACTAGAGCTTCAGGAGATCGTAGAGTATCTGACCAATAAATTGAACAGCAATTTGGCCGCTAACTTAAAGCCTCTACGTGACCTTTTAGCTAAACCAGAATGGAAATGGAACAAAGTCCATGACCTAAACTTATTATATAACTGGGCTTTAGTTACTGACGACAAGGAGAGTGAATAGGGAAGCTTAGGGGATGATGAGCAGTCAGAAGAATAGGACCCGGACGATGAGGAGTATGAGGACTGTCGCTCTACAGGAGAAGAGAGTGAAGAAGAGGTAGACACGATAGAGTACGACATAGAGGGAAAAGCAATATAGCAAATCGGGGCAGACTTAAAGCCTAGGAAAGAAGAGCTCAGTAGAAACGAAAAAGGAGTCATACTAATGGAGTGTGACAGATCCTGGCTGGAACAAATAGAAGCCGTAGATTACGAGCAAGCTGGAGTGGCACAACGGTGGGTAATCCCAGTGCTCAAGACGGATTCACCTACGGAACTAAGACCCCCTTGGGAAACACCTTCCTCAAGTGAAGGATGCGAGTTCAACTCAGAGTCAGAAGTTAGTACTAAGAGTGATCCCGAGATACCACAACCCTCTGAGGTCAAACGCACCAAGGGAGACTTGCCAGTCCACTTGAGGTGTAGGAGGCTAAAAGAGGAGGCCTGGAAGCAAACAAGGGGCTCGAAAGCGGAAAGGCAGAGAAAACCATAGGATCTACCCAAACGGTTTACAAAATTTAAAAAGGGTGACAGAGTGGTGGTCCTGCTAGGTGCATAAAGACAAGGTCAGACTAGTGAACCGATAGAGGGACCCGCTAAAGTCAAAGAGGTTAACTTGGCTAGGAAAGGCGAAAAACCAAGATAGGTATTTGTCGCAGATGACTTGGCAGAAGAGGAAGAGACCAAACTTGTTGAGCTCCTGCAAGAGTACATCGACATGTTTGCCTGGACTTTGGACGAACTTAAGGGAGTTGACCCTAGGGTCGTGACTCATAACATCCCAATGATTCCAGATGCAGTACCAACAAAACAACGACCTTACCCCATGAATCCTAAACACGCCCATGCAGTGAAGGAGGAGATTGACAAACTCATGAGGGCAGGTTTCATATATGAGATCGAGCACACGGACTGGGTGTCACCTATCGTGATTGTCATGAAGAAAAATGGAAAAATCCGAGTGTGTGTAAACTACAAAAAAGTGAATGCCGCTACGAAGAGGGATAATTATCCTTTACCTTATACCGAGCACATGCTGGAGAGGGTAGCAGGGAAGGAAGCCTACAGTTTTCTAGATGGCTTCTCGGGTTACAATCAGGTGCAAGTGCACCTCGACGACAGGCACAAGACTGCCTTTGCCACGGAATGGGGCGTATTCGCCTACATTGTCATTCCTTTTGGGCTAATGAATGCACCTGCAACTTTCCAGTGCCTAATGTGCACCATCTTTAAAGACATGCTTAGGCGCAAACTGGAAGTGTTCGTAGATGACCTATGTTTACACTCTAGTTGGGACGAACACTTGAAGAAATTGCGAGCTGTCTTTGAAAGGTGTAGGTTGTACCACCTCTCGCTAAACCCCTTAAAGTGCCAGTTCTGGGTAAAACACGGATGCATCTTGGGGCACGTAGTGTCAAGGAACGGCATTGCCACTGACTTTTCCAAAGTCAGAGTCATTGTTGACCTACCACCACCTGAAAACTACAAGAGAGTTCAGTGCTTCTTGGGACACACTGGATACTATCGACGATTCGTGCTAAATTATGCATTAATAGCTAGACCTTTGTACAAGCTATTGATAGTATTTGAGTGGACAGAGGAATGCCAGCGCGCATATGAAGAATTGAAAAAGGCTCTTATGACTGCACCAATCTTGCGAGCCCCAGACTGGAACGTAATGTTCCATGTGCACATAGACGCCTCTAAGTTCGCTATTGGAGCCGTGCTATGCCAGCTTGGTAATCATAATTTGGATTACCTAGTGAGTTTTTCCAGCAGGCAGCTCACAGAAACCGAGATGAACTATTCCACGACAGAAAGGGAGGGGTTGACCATGGTATTTGAAGTAAAGAAATTTAGGCATTACATGTTGGCCACTCCCTTTGTCTTCTTAGTTGACCATCAAGCCCTACTGTATCTTGTGAACAAGCCTTGCGCTACGGGGCGCATAGCTAGATGGTTACTCCTTTTACGGGAGTTTGACTTCTCTGTGGTTGTACGCAAAGGAAAGCAGCACTACATGGCTGACCACATGTCCCACATACCCACGGGAGAAGGCGCTGGACAAGGCATGCCTGATGATTTACCGAACGCCCATCTTTTTAACTTGTCTAGTGAACAAGAATTGTTTAGAGCAGATCTGACACCATATTGGGCCAATGACATAGTGCAAGTGCTAGAAAATGGAGTACCAGAGCGACCCATTGAGAAGGCCAGGCTAAAGAGACTTATCTTGAAAATTCATCCCTACCAACTGATAGCGGGCCAACCCTACAGGATGGGACAAGACGGTTTATTGCGCAGATGTGTGTGTGAGCACGAGATGCACGACACATTAAACAAAGTACATGGCAGAATCGCTGGCGGGCATTTTAGTGGGGACACAACAGCCCGAAAGGTGCTACAATCCCAGCTATGGTGGCCCACCCTATTCCGCGATGGAGCTAAATTTGTAAAGCACTGCGATGAGTGCCAAAGGACCAAAGCGCCTGTGCAAAAGGACAAGATGGAGATGACCCCTGTCATAGCCAGACAACCCTTTGAAAAATGGGGCATCGATTTTATTGGGCCTGTCAGTCCTGCAGCACAATATTTCCAAGTTCAATACATCAAAGTGGCAACCGATTATTTAACGAAATGGGCAGAGGCACGAGCCACGAGAAATAATGATCCTAGGACCACTGCAAAATTCTTGTGGGAGCAGGTCATTTCACGGTTTGGTTGTCCAATCGAACTTGTAAGTGACCAAGGCACACACTTCATTAATGAAGTGATCGCCCACTTGCTCTCTACCTTCCTAATAATTCATCATAAGTCCTCTCCTTATTACCCTCAGGCTAATGGCCAAGCTGAATCCACAAACAAAATTCTAGTCAATGTGCTTACAAAAGTTGTGTCTACTTCGAGAAGTGACTGGGATAACAAGTTAATGGAGGCCTTGTGGGCCTATCGCACAGCTTATAAAACGACTACAGGACAGACGCCCTTTAAGCTGACTTACGGAACTGAATCCATTTTGCCCGTAGAATTCTTCATCCCTAGTTTGAGGCTAGCAGTCCAAGAACGTAGGGAGGGAAGAGAGACCTGGACTAACCGCTTAGTAGAACTTGAGCACTTAATGGAGACCCGACTCCTCGCCACTCACTCTCTGATTTGTGAAAAGGCTCGACGAAAGATGTGGTTTGACAAGCATGTCACGTAGCGAGACTTGGAACAAGGGGACTTTGTTCTGCTATACTCGGTAAAAGGACATAAACAGAAGATGAAGTTTCGGGGGCTAGGGCCTTTCAGGGTACGCGTAATCGGTAGGACCGGAAATGTCAAGTTGGAGACACTTGACAGTGAGGGAATAGGCTTTTTTAATGGCAACCACATTAAGAAATACTATCCTCCTTCACATCTGTTACACGAGCCACCCATGCTAGAACCCCCACTGAACCTCTGCATGGCTACTGTAACTGACCTGACAGATCAGGATGAAGAAGTAGTGGCACCGGCATACGTGCGAATCATAGTTGCAGTAGGAGCGGTGTATTCTTTCGACGCCTTGATTGATGAAGGTGCTGACTGCAACATCCTAACACATGACCATTGGACATGCATTGGTCAACCACAACTATAGCCCACTAATGCTCAACTCACCCCATTTGGGGGTACCGCTTACCCACTCCTAGGGAAATGCAAGGTGGTCGTTTCCATCAAGTCTGAAAGTTTACCGGCCTTCTTCCATGTGTTGCCTGACACTAAGGACGTTGGTAATGTATCGCTATTAGGTCGCACTTTCAAGAAACAAACCAACTGTAATGTGGATTACAACCTAAATAACATACATCTTGCCATTGGCAAGGTGCGCATAGTGACGACTTTCAGCAAGGGCTACCCTAACTCCCTCACTTTTACGAAGCCGACGATAGAAACCCCTACGACCACGCTTCAGCCCGAGTCTAAACAGATGGAAACTATGGCCTCGTGCCAAATTCTCAACCCCAGACTCACACCCACCAAGAGCGCTCACAAGCCCAAAGAGTCCAAGTTTCTATGGGTGCTGAAATAGCAAAAACCACATCCGGGTAAACCACCCAAGTGTGATCCTAAACATCCAAATTATCAACCATCCCGACCCAAGAGGCAGTCTAGGCGCTATTGCTATAGACGCACAACCACGCTGCGCTGGATTCCCAAAGACCTCTTATGGGCACAAGGATACCACGAGGGCAATCCTTGGATTTGGGTGCCTAAAAAGAGCCATCTAAGAAGCTCATCTACAAGCAACCTCACCCTAACGAGAGAGATTTGCACGAGTGGCACCCAGAATACAATTAACGGGTCAGGGCCAGCGATGGGCTAGCAAGCCTCAGCTCATCTATCGACCAAAGCAAATGCCCCAGGCCTTAAACCTACCTAATCCTAAGAACTTACAGACCATGATGACTGCCCACTCAGAACCGAGTACAACCCCCATGCCTCTAGAGCTTCCTACAGTGTCTCAAAGTGTTTCCCATTGCGAGGCCCGACCCTGACACCGATGAGGAAGTCACAACTGTCTAGTCCAGTTGCACCAACACCATTAGAGGGTCTTAAACCTTCATACGCAATACGACCTTTCCTCTCTTTGGCTAAGGACCTTGCCGCAACGTCCAGGGATGATTTAATAACCTGCATTAAAATGTTAGATGAAACTTTCACTACATTTGCTAGAAGCTACAAGAGGCTAGACCTAGGTCTTCTTGACGAAACGTTTGCTTCGGATGTTCGTGCATTACTATGCACTTGGGAGGAATACAAACTTATGACCACTAAAGTTCCCAAAATTGCTGCCGAACTGATAGCAAACGATGAAATCTCGAAGGATCGGGTTGCACTCAGAAGGCTTATCACTTCTTATCGAAAGCCTCCGCGTTTTGCTCCTGAACAGGAGCTACAAGAGCTCACGCACATGGCAACCTCACCTTCCACATTCTTGCAACAGTGGTTTACGCTAAGGATCCAATGGGAGAAAAAAGGTTGTCGCATAATGACCAATGCTGAGCAATGCAGGGCGATCAAAACTATCGAATATGACCCCACATACGTGGCACCTACCTCGTTTAGAGTCTTGGCCATCACCCGTGGTGATCAGCATTTGGACGACCATGTGCTCGCCCACCCCTACATTGACCAATTCCTCACCCAAGAGGAATTACATGTTGCCAGTTGCCTCAATACCGGGGATCCCTTCCAGGACATTTTGACCTACATTTCCCAAGTCTCCATCCAACCATCCACTCTGGATTGTCATGCCCAACTTGAATACAATCCAAACTTCTATAATTGGCTATTGGCTAGGTAAGTCAACCCACGTGAACAAGTGCTTACCTCACCCTTCCTATGCTAATCCTAGGAAGGATTCCTTGAAAGATTCCTAACAGAGGGGGGAGCAACGTGACCAAGAGCAGAGCAAAGATGAGAAGTTATGTTATCTAGCTAGCAGATTGTTATAATTAAGAAAGTTTCTATGGAAGAATATTGCAGAATAAAACAATAGAAATGGTCAAGCCTCTAAGGAAGTGTGCCCACTTTAAGCCCATTTATTTTTCTCTCAAACTTAGTTCTAATTAGAAATGTGCCAATTGTTGGGCATTAAATGTTGGCGTGGTGTGTTGACAGGTCACCGCCATGGCAGGATAGGACAAAGGAGGCAAACTACCATTCTCAGAAGAGGAAATGACCAAATTCGGCATCGCCATCGAGACGCGCAGATTCAGCCACTTCACCTTCAAGCACACACTGAATCTGGACGAATCCATCATGGAGGAACCCGCGATCAAAGACTTAGTGGACATATGTCATCTCCACAAGTACGTGGAAAAGGTGGGGCAGGCGGTGGATTACAATATGTGCGCGGATTTCCTGAGGAATTTCGACAAAAGCAGGAATTGTGGCACCGTCACAGTAAGGACAGGAGAGCAAGAAAGGAGAATCGAAGTGCCCCTCAATGCAACAATCATAGAAAAGGCCCTGGGGCTTGTGCCAAAGAAAGAGAGAAGGCCGAGGCGAGACGTTTACACCATGCTGGGTGTTAACGGTATTTTGAGAAGGCTGCAGAAAGCGCAAGTGCTGGATACTATTTTTTGGTGGATTACTATTTTGTGGATCTTCATTGTATTACTTTGGGCACTTGTGTATTACTTTTTACTCATGGACATCATCAGACTATCATGGTTGTATTATTTTGTGAGAGCCGGGCTCACTCCCGTGCACATTGTATTTATCACCCGTAGTTGTATTTGTCGCACCCGCATGTGTTGCGTGGGTTGCGCACATGTAATTGTGATTAGAATAGTGTAGGCTTGGTCTATTTAGGCTAAGGTTCAAGCATGTTTCAAGGATTGACCGGCCTAAAGCCCACTATGTGGGTAGGATGCCCAAAGAGGGTGAAAACCCTAATTCACAGTTGTGGAAACCCTAAATGCAAAAGGGGCGCAAACCCTAACCCTAACCCTAAAAGAGAGGGGCCCAACCCTAACCCTAATTCTATGTCTATATAAGGGTGGGAGGTCTCAATTGTATTGACCCCTTTGGCACATTCATACTGTGGAAGCTCTATCAGTGCAACCATTCAATCTTTCTATTCTATCATCTTGCTTCCATTGTGTTGAGAGTGAATGAGAGGGAGAGAGTGAGAGGTGTGTTGAGCGAGGGACTGAGGGAAGGTGAAGCTCTTCGTTGTCTTCTTGCTTTTCTCGTCGTCTCTACTAGCTCTTCGACTCGTTGGTGTGCTTGGTGGTGGATGCGAAGGAGCCACGGCATCGGATCGTGTTGATCGTGGTCGTGGAACTATCTTCGAGCCTTTGAAAGGTAAGTTAGGTGAGTTCACTACAACTCGAGCTAGTCTTGTGTTCTTGCTTCCTTGGGTTGGAGAGGAGAATGCTTGGTTAGTTAGAGCGGAGTGTGAGAGACAAGGTGAGAGATTGTCGCCAACGTGAGTTGCAGCTTCTGAAAGAATAGAAGTCCGTCCAAAGTCCCGACTGTTGGTGCGTTTGCCTCAACATTTTGGTTCTGTTGCCGGGACCTAGGATGGTGCAACCACCGAGGTTCTCACACTCCCACCGTATGGCGGAATATGAGGCTTGTGCATGGGCGTGGATAGGATCGATGTGGTTCCGATCATCCGCGTTTGTGGCTAGCTTCCGAAACCCATGCGGCTAGGTTAGGAAGGGCCAAATTGGAAGGAACCGGTTTGTTGGATTGAGATTGGAATAGGGTAGAATAGAAGAAAACACAAACCATAAACTCAAAAACACAAAAACACAAGAAAACACAAAACTCAAAACTCAAAGTGCTCTTCTTGTTGTTGGACATCTTGTGTGGGAACGTTGGGAGATGAGGGTTTATTGTTCTTGCTTTTGTCATTGGTTACATACATGTTTATGGTTGAGATCTAACCAAATATACTGCTTGCCTTTGTACTCGTCTTCTAAAGTTCTTGGCTTGTGAGGTAGAGGAAGGAGAAAGCAAAGAAGGCCAAGAAGAAGTAGATAGAAGATGGTTGGGAAGAAGAAGAGATAGATGAAAAAAAGGGTGAAATAGAGAAAAAGGAAGGGCAAGAGGTAGTGAGGAAGAGAGCTAGAAGAAGAAGAGTAAGAAGAAGAGAAGAAGAATACAAGAAGAAGAAGAAGAAGAAGATGCAAGGAATGAGATAGAAGAACTATAGAAGAAGAAGAAGAAGAGGAGGATAGAAAAACAAGAGAAGAAGAAAGTAAGAAGGAGTGAAGAAGAAGAATAAGAGAAGTGGAAGAAAGAGGGGAAGAAGGTGAGGTAGATGAAGGGAAAAAGAGGTGTAAGTAGAAGGTGAAGGGGATAGAAGAAGAGAAGTGTTCCAAGAGTAAGAAGAAGAAGGTGAATAAGAAGAATAAGAAGAAGGGGATAGAAGAAGATAAGAGTACAAAGAAGAGGAAGCGTAGGAGAATATGAGAAGTTGAGGAAGAAGACTAGGAGAGAAGGGAAGTGGAAGCAGTTGAGAAGGAGAAGCGGATTAACGAGAATAAGTAGGGAAGTCGGCCAGAAGGGTCGGTAGGGGAATAGGAAAGATATATATATATATTCTTTCTCTCTTTCTCTCTCTCTCTCTCTCTCTCTCTCTCTCTCTCAGTGTTTGTGTTTGCAGGTCGGCTCCTTGCTACTGGCATTCAGCACCATATTCACACATGTTATAAGCCTAGTCGACACTGCAGTTGTTTGCGTTTATGGCCACATGTCTGGCACTAGTGAAGGTCAGTTGCAGCACTCTCAGGCAATTGTAGAGTTCCAACAGAAAGTTATTGAAGAACTTAACCAAAAAGTGGCTGTTCTTTCTGTTCCTCCTCCAACTCCTATTGTCTCTTCAGTCATATCTTCCAAAGGAGAGCTTGATCAGTTGCACCATAAAGCTAAATTATGTGATGGGTTCTATGCTAAAGTGGAACGCCTTCAGCAGCGGATGAACTGTGTGCAGGAAGATTTTACCCGCTATACTAAATTGGTGTCACCTCCTCCATCCTTTTGGATCAAATATAATCAGCAGAGGTTTGCCATGTACATCTCCTTAAGCAATGTGGATTTGGAACCTCCAGAGGATGGGTGGTCAAATCTTTGGTCTGCTGGTCTCTTAAGAGCAATTTTTGATAGATTTGTGGATGAGTTGGTTTCCCATGAGGTTCAGTTATTATCTTTCATGTATCTTGTCGGACATCTGCAAATTCCTGATGAAGAGGACTTCTACAAGCAAATGGGATTGAAACATGTGGATTTGCGGGTTGATGGGGGAATATACCCAATTGACCCCTTAAATAATAGACCTCCAACTTTCTTAGGAATCACAAATTTGTTGAAGTATGTGTGCGAGGGTGAAAATGGGTTGCTCGGTTACACTAGGCAGCTCAATGATTAGGCATTCAAAGTATTTGCAACTTGCCAAGCAACCATAAAAAAATTTCATGATGTGATCGATGCACATCAACTTCATATACAACAGGTCATAGGATAAGTGGTACAACTGAATGACACTATAATTCAACAAAACAATCAAATTATTTCAATGCAGGACATTATTCATGACATTGGTATCTCATATGAGAAGGCAAATAAATAATTGGACAACTTAAGAAAGATCAAGAGCAAGCTAACACAAGAGCGCAAACTAAAGAAGAAGCCAAGCAATGAGTTAATTGTGAATAGCGGCCAGTGGAAGCGACGTATCAAAGCATGTAAGGTAGCTCAGAAAGAGAACCTAGGTGAGGGTGAGGTTGGATCATGTATTAGTAGATTGTTGAAGGCAAGTACATTGGAAAACGCTTTGAGCAATCTTAAGTTTAACGCTGTGAAGGAAAAGGTGATTGAGTACACATTAAAAGATGTGTCAAATGAGTTCTCAGCTATGGATGCACAATCTATTTGTGACAGGGCTGGTATTAGCACAACACCTTACTTAAAGATATTCAAAGGTATGAAGGCTAGGTTTGGTCATGTGTGCTGAAGAGAAATTGAATCGTGCCTCTTCTTCAACCTTTAAAGTTAATAGAGGCCTGACGACAACTTAATATAAAGGTTTTGGAGCTGATAGGAGATCCCATGCATGTTCAATGCATGGAAACACTAAAGGTTGGGACCAAAAATGCATATGAGGTGAAGTTCACCGAACTCAACAATTATTATTTAGATTTGTACAAGGTGTAGTCGGCAATGGTAATGTACTACAATATGTCTATTGAGGAATGTGATGGTAAATTGCAGTTTGTTATAAAATTAGATGAAAGTGAGGTCGTCAAAGGAGTAAAGGTTGAAAGAGTTAGTGTAACTCTAATGAGAATAGAGCTTTACAATTAGACAAGAACAACCCAGGTGTAATACGCTGCCACCTAAAACGCCCCCTACTTTTTATCTTAAAAAAGATAATTGATTTTTTTTCTCTCCACCCTCCTTGCAGTGGTCGCAATGATAGAGGGAGAGAAGAGAGAGATGACAATAAGTCAACGGGTTGTGAGGGAGAGAGGAGGACATGTGTCTTCCACTCCCCTCCCCACCACTAACCAATGGCAGCTGATGGTGGCTAAAAAATGGCCAAAGCAGGCATGACCAAATCAAACGGGAGGAGGAGAGCAGTTGATCAACACGAGGAGAGAGATATGAGTTAAACTCCCACTTTACTTACTCTACCATGGCCAACCAACAGCCATCTTGCAGTCGAGAGAGAGAGAGAGAGAGAGAGAGAGAGAGAGAGAGAGAGAGAGAGAGAGATGGAGTGATGGCCATGCAGGCTATTAGGCCACAACACATGTGTGGTGGGGAAAAGGAGGGAACCCCTCACCCTTCCCACTATAAACCACCCCCTTCCCCCAATTGTAATGAAGATATACATGAAGCCCTAGAGGAGGCCATGTTACACTAGGGAAAGAGAGGGAGAGGGTGATAGAGAGGGAAAGAGAGACAGGAAGAGAGGAAGAGAGAGAGGGTGTGATAGAGAGGGAGAGAGTGGGAAAGAAAGAGAGAGAGAGAGAGAGAGAGAACCCTGGGGAAGGCTCTCCTTCTCTTCCCCTCCTAAGAGGGTGGCCACACACATTTTTTTTTTCATTGACCGCAAATCACTATACCCTTTCATGTGAAAGTTATCCTCCACCGCAGCTCAGTTCTCTCCCCAAATTGGGCCCGCTAACCAAGGAAAAAGCACAAAAGTCTTGTGCAACTCACATCTAGGAGAAACGAAGATCGAGAATAGCCCCAAGCAGAAAATGTCACTCACTAATGGCAATCCTGCAACGAAGGCCTCGAGCGAGGGCATCACTACCAACCCAACCATGATTCCAATCGTAAGTAATGTATTTCCAAATTAATGGATGCTTGCTTGATTTTTTCATGAGACATGCTAGTGGTGCATTATGCCGCACAAGAATAGGACATTGAAAAGGATAAGCTGCATTGTAATATTTGAAGAATCAAATTCCCCAAATGTGTGTATTAAGAGACATTAATTGCATTTAGATGCCATACGATAAACTCATAAACAACATATAATGCTTCAAGCATTGCCATCTTTCTGTCCTCACATTAATAGGTGTGTTTTCACCACATCGTTAGTATGATGTAGCTTGCAAACTTGATGGAAGGCTTGATAAGCAATTTAGCTTAAGGAAATTCATTTTTGAAGCTCTAGGCTTTGCCCAAACTCTTGCTAACAATACAAACTAATAGCTCATGTTTGGTAGATTGGAACCTTGATGTTAAGCATAGTTAGCACAAATAACAATCATAAGGGCTAAAACTAAGATGCCTTGGGAACCGTCTGGCAACTACTACCTTCATCAACCCAACTGGAGGATTAGGCTAGGTACGACTTACAATCCCAATCTTCAAAGGCAAGAGGAGAGTTCTAGGGATTAGGAAATCTTTATTCGAAGGAAAGACAGATGCTTTTGTACCTATTGGGAAGAAGGCTGGGTTATCAACCAATATAAGTGATTCACAGAACTTATGTTTTGTATAATGTTTGAAACCTTAGTCAAAAAAAGGGAGTGTTAAGTAATTCTTAAATAGAATCACTCTTGGATCTCAAGGGGGAGAGCAAACACGCAATGGAAAGGTTATCACAACTATTCCTACAATATTTGGAAAAGGATTGATTGAATAATGTCCTAAATGCTTTTGCATTAAACTAATTGTTGGATAATTATTCCAAGTGCTTGTGTTTGATGGTAAATACATGGGAAGGGTCATTAATGATAAGTAGCCATGGGAAATAAAGAAATATTTCCTTGGAAGTTGATATTAGGTTGATTGCCTTGATCGTGCTTGATTCTTAAATGGATTAATTAAGGAATGATATTTTTGCAGGGTGGATCATCTCCAAGATCGCACCACGGATTACCCCGAGAGGGCATTGCTCGATTCATGGGCCAAAAGTCGAGTGGTGAAAAGGCCAACCACAAAAATTATGTTTCACTCCTAGTCCGCTTGGGTTCACTTCGAGCTCTAGACACCCCTTGCCTAGTCCCTAATGGAGATGAAGATTGCCGCGAGCCCAACGTCTAGGGCGTTGGAAGATCCTATTCTAGATACTGGATGGAAATTATGGTGCCATGTGATTTGGACCGGGTACTTCTATTGGAAAAAAGGGATATATAATTTCTCCTATATGGGCAGGAGACAAAGATTAACTTTGAAGATAAGATAAGGAACTTGTTTGTAAAAAGGACTACTTGTTTTATTTTCGTATCGGTGCTGTAAATTACGCGAACAAACCCTCTTCCCTAAAATGCCTAATTAAGGAAGCTGATTTTGAATGTCACACATAAATGTGATAGGACCTAATTAGAAAAACTAAAGCTACGAAGGATAGTGGGTGGGCAGAACCCCAACGAGTCTATCCTATGGCAAGGTGGTTCCAAATAACCCAGAGGCTTCTCACAAGGTTTTAACATCGTTCGACCTTTAGGTATTGTTAGGTTAGAACCCGATTCATGTTGTTTTAGGGGACCAAAATGGGACTATGCCCTATGGGCAGAGAGGTTGAGTGGTGCATCCCTCTCGTTTCCCATTCTCTTTGAACCAAGTGCGGTATGGATCTACTTCGGATTGGGTATCTTTGCATAAAGTAGGATGTCCAGGACTTGACACTAGAATACTGTCAGGAGACCTTGGCCCTTAGAAACCCAGATTTTAGGTGGATCTTAGTGGGTTCGGCCGTGAACATTCCATTGCGAGGTAGACTTGGGAAACCCTTGGCGACAAACCTTGGAACATTCCATGGGAGTGCCAAGCAACGACACTTAGATTTGTTTCTCGATGGACTGCTAAAACGTGCTTGGAGAGCTGACAGGCGGGCACATTACAGTTGGTATTAGAGCGAAACTTTGTAATGATATGAGATTGATTAATGTATGGTTCATAGACATATCTTAAATAAAATAACCTAAGCGGAATGATTTGATTGTCAGGCACCTTTTGCACCCACAAATACTGACGTGCAAGAGAAGAAATTTCTTCTCAAGCAAATTTAGGCACCGGAGTTTGAGAGAGAAGGAATAGATGTCATAGTAGAGGTGGATATATGGATTGAGTCAATGGACGACTATTTCTCTGCTTTGGGAACTGCTACTACCAATCAAGCAATGATAGCCAAACTCAAGTTAGTTGGCCAACAAGCTCGGATGTGGTGGAAGCAATGGTACAAAGACGGAGGTATTTCTGAAGCCACTGTTACTTGGGCTCAGCTGAAAGATATTGTACGTGGATGATATCTTCCATCAACCTACCAGACTTTGAGGATGAATGAATTCTTCAAGATCAAGCAGCTCGAATTAACCCTGGAAGCTTTCTCCTCAAAGTTTGTAACCCTATTAAAATATGCACCACCTATGGATATTGCGCAGCAAGTATCCAAGTTTTGCCATGGCCTGAACACTCCTCTAAACCACCGTCTTGAAGCAATGCATCCAATGGACTTGCAAGATGTGCTACTTCGAGCAAAGCCAATCATCAAAGAACTTGAATTAGGTAAAGATGTTTCTTGAGATCAAGATAAGAGATGCCACTTGTGTGGAGAGTTAGGGCACATCAATAGGAGATATCCCAACCACCGACATTTCCACTGCAATGAGCTAGGGTACATCCAAGTAGACTTCCCTGACTTAAGTCCAAAAGATATGGAGCCTCCAAGGAAACGAAGCTACACAAGTGCAGTCTTAGAATATATAGAGGGATCAGATGAAGAAGAAGACCTGGAACCTACAACATCTCTTCAGGATTATTAGAAATCCTAGAAATTTTGTCGACATGAAATACAACTTGTATTGGAATAAACTTTACTCTTGTAACTACAGTTAACCTGAGTAATATGAGTTGCATCCATTTTGAGCCTAGAACTTGCAAATGATTAGAGATACTCAACAAGGAATGACAGTTATGACTTGCAATCAATTTCTCTTAAGTCATCTTTTCTCAACTAATGTGGATTGGGTCTTACCAGAATGTCAAAGCTTGGAAGTATTCTTTAGTATTACAAGAAAAGCCGATTGTCCATGGAGCTCAGTCTCAAACTAAGAAGAGGACAATCTGGGAACATAGTTTTCGAGATAAAGGATCACTTCGATCTGCTAAAGGATCCTAGGACAACTTGGTTTAAAGAAGAAACTCTTGCCAAGGACAACCAAGAACCTTGTGACCCTAAGTGATAAAGCTCCGTGATGTTTTCATTACAGGGAGTTAGGTCATTTCAAAAGGGAATGTCCAAAAAGCACCCTAAACACCGATACTCTGAAAGCCACAACATTGAACATAACTACATCAATTGTCCCAACAGAACTCAAAGAGAACTTGAACTTACAAGGAATAAAAGTGTACAAGCTCCAATGACCTAGAATATACCAAACACATAAGAAAAACCTAGAAGATATCCATGAGATGTAACTACAATAGACTTTTCTCTTGTAATCCAGATACAAATAGATATAATACAATAAGATGTTGTTTCAAAAGACCGCATGCCTATGAGTGATTGGAGTAGTGTAGTGGAAGCGTGGTGGGCCCTAACCCACAGGCCTTGAGCCTCATTAATGCTTGTCTTCTCAATTCTTCCAAGATGAGGACATCTCGAGTTCTCCAAGGGGGAGAGGATGTAATACGCCACCGCCTAAAACGCCCCCTACTTTTTATCTTAAAAAAGATAATTGAATTTTTTTTTCTTTCCACCCTCCCTACCATCGTCGCGATAGCAGAGGGAGAGAAGAGAGAGATGAAAATAAATCAACGGGTTGTGAGATACGGAGGAGAACATGTGTCTTCGACTCCCCCTCCCCACTAACCAATGGCAGTGGATGGTGGCCAAAAAACGGCCAAATCAAGTGCGACCAGATCAAACAGGAGGAGGAGAGCATCCGATCAACACAAGGAGAGAGAGAGGAGTTAAACTCCCACTTTAGTAATCATGCCATGGACAACCAGCAACCATCTTGCACTCACGAGAGAGAAAGAGAGATGGAGTGATGGCCATGCAGACTACCATGCCACAACACATGTGTGGTGGGGGAAAGGAGTGTACCCCTCACTCTTCCCACTATAAACCCCCCCCCTCCCCCCCAATCGTAATGAAGATATACAGGAAGCCTTATAGGAGGCCATGGCACGCTGGAGAAAGAGAGGAAGAGGGTGATAGAGAGGGAAAAAGAGAGAGGGAGAGAGAAAGAGAGAGAGGGAGAGAGAAAGAGAGAGAGGGTGTGACACAGAGAGAGAGAGAGAGAGAGAGAGAGAGGGAGAGAGAGGGAGGGAGAGAGGGAGAGAGAGAGAGAGAGAGAGAGTGGGAGAGAGAGAGAGAGAGAGAGAGAGAGAGAGAGAGAGAACCCTTGGGAAGGTTCTCCTTCTCTTCCCCTCCACACGCATCTTCTTTTTTTTCATTGACTGCGAGTCACTATACCCTTTCCCGTGAAAGTTATCCTCCCTAGCAGCTCATTTTTCTCCCCAAATTGGGCCCGCTAACCAAGGAAAAAGCATGAAAGTCTTGTGCAACTCACGTCTTGGAGAAACGAAGATTGAGAATAGCCCCAAGCAGAAAATGTCACTCACTAATGGCAATCCCGCAACGAAGGCCTCGAGCGAGGGCATCACTGCCAACCCAACCATGATTCCAATCGTAAGTAATGTATTTCCAAATTAATGGATGCTTTCTTGATTTTCGCATGAGACATGCTAGTGGCACATTATGCCGCACAAGAATAGGACATTGAAAAGGATAAGCTGCATTGTAATATTTGAAGAATCAAATTCCCCAAATGCGTGCATTAAGAGAAGTTAATTGCATTTAGATGCCATACGATAAACTCATAAAAAACATATAAGGCTTCAAGCATTGCCGTCTTCCTGTCCTCGCAATAATAGGTGTGTTTCCACCACATCATTAGTATGATGTAGCTTGCACACTTGATGGAAGGCTTGATAAGCGATTTAGCCTAAGGAATTTCATTTTTGAAGCTCTAGGCTTTGCCCAAACTCTTGCTAACAATATACAAACTAATAGCTCATGTTTGGTAGATTGGAACCTTGATGTTATGCATAGTTAGCACAAATAACAATCATAAGGGTTAAAACTAAGATGCCTTGGGAACCATCTAGCAACTACTACCTTCATCAACCCACCTAGAGGATTGGGCTAGGTACCACTTACAATCCCAATATTCAAAGGCAAGAGGAGAGTTCTAGGGATTAAGAAACCTTTATTCCAAGGAAAGACAGATGCTTTTGTACCTGTTGGGAAGAAGGCTGGATTATCAACCAATATAAGTGATTAATAAGACTTATTCTTATGTACAATCGCTCTTGGATCCCAAGGGGGAGAGCAAACACGCGATGGAAAGGTTATCACGACTATTCTTGCAATGTTTGGAAAAGGATACCTTTGTTTTTTATGATTGATCGAATAATGTCCTAAATGCTTTTGCATTAAACTAATTGTTGGATGTGATTTGGATAATTATTCCAAGTGCTTGTGTTTGATAGTAAATGCATGGCAAGGGTCATTAATGACAAGTAGCCATGGGAAAATAAAGAAATGTTCACTTGGAAGATGATATTAGGCTCATTGCCTTGATTGTGCTTAATTCTTAAATGAATTAATTAGGGAAGGATATTTTTACACAGGTGGATCATCTGTAAGATCGCACCACAGATTACCCCGAGAGGGCACTACTCGATTCACAGGCCAAAGGTTAAGTGTGGTGAAAAGGCCAACCACAGAAATTGTGTTTCACTCCTAGGCCGCTTGGGTTCAATTGGAGCTCTGGACACTCCTTGCCTAGTTTGGAATGGAGATGAAGATTCTCGTGAGCCCAACGTTTAGGGCGTTGGAAGATGCTATTCTAGATTTTGGATGGAAATTATGGCGCCTTGTGATTTGGACTGGGTACTTCTGTTGGACAGAAGGGATACATAATTTCTCATGTATGGGCAGGAGACAAAGATTAACTTTGAAGATAAGATAAGGAGCTTGTTTGTAAAAAGGACTGCTTGTTTTGTTTTCATATTGGTGCTGTAAATTATGCGAACGAACCCTGTTCCCTAAAAGGCCTAATTAAGGAAGCTGATTTTGAATGTCACACATAAATGTGATAGGACCTAATTAGAAAAACTAAAGCTATTAAGAGAAGCGGGAGGTGGGCAGAACCTGATGGGTCTGTCCTACGGCAAGGTGGTCCCAAAGAATTGGAAGGCTTCTCACAAGGTTCTACCATCGCTCGACCTTTAGTATTGTTAGGTTAGAACCCAATTCATGCCATTTCAGGCTACCAGAATGGCACTATGCGCGATGGGCAGAGAGGTTGAGCAGTGCATCCCTCTCGTTTCCCATTCTCTTTGAACCAAGTGTGGTATGGATCCGCTTTGGATTGGGTATCTTTGTGTAAAGTAGGATGTCCAGGACCCGACACTAGAATACTGTTAAGAGACCTTGGCCCTTAGAAACCCAGATTTTAGTTTGATCCTAGTGGGTTCGACCATGAATGTTCCATTGCAAGGCAGAATCGGGAAACGCTAGGTGACAAACCTTGGAATATTCCATGGGAGTGCCAGGCCAGCGATGCTTAGATTTGTTTCTCGATGGAGTGCTAAAACGTGCTGGGACAATCGATACGCGAGCATGTTACACCAGGGAACTTTAGTGTTCAATCCGAGTGCCATGTGTGGTGGCTTGCTGCATTTGAAGTTCCTAAGGAAACATTTGAGGTGCTACAGCTGTTCTTTATGCACGTGAGCATTCCAAGCATCATTGATCATCAAGAACATGGTTAGATGCTCTCGGTTGAAGGGTATGGCCAATACTTGGTTGAATGGCATGTTGTAGGAGACTTGAAAACTTTAAAATGCATGTGTGGAATCTACAATGGTGCAAATACAAAGAATCCATACCTATATTTCTTGACAGAGAGGGTGGAAAGAAAGGACGAAAAGAAGAACTGGCAAAGGGTGACAAGTGATGCACCGTCGCGCAATAGAGAAGATCCCACTTGGAAGCCCATCTTCAACATTCCATTGGATCGTATTCACATTTTTTCATTGCATGCTCTTGTCAAAATCATGGAGAAACTTGTATATGAATAGATTTGCTTTGCTTATATGATGCAACTAGAAAAAGAAGTCATTGCAATGTGTAGAAATGTGGAGCGAGTGCTATTAGAAATTGGGCTACACAAGCATCAAGTGACAATTGAAAAAGATGAGAAGAGATCAGAAAAATCTCGTAACTTGCCAAAAAAGCCTTGCTTTGGAGGAGCAAAGGCTAGGAAGTTTCTCTCAACACCCATCAATGAGGAAGGGAATGTCACGGTTCGTAGGCCGTAGGACTACGATGGGCGGAAAAAGTTACATTTTACAGTTCCTGATTGAAGTAATAGAGGAAAAACAAGGTTGGCCAAAGCTAAGGTTGGATAAGTCTTAACAAATTGGCTCCCTTACTTTGCAAGATGGTGTTTAACAATGAAGATAAGCAAGAATTTATGAATGATGTGCATAGCTTCTATGAAAACATGGTGGAAGCATGGGGCAAAAGCTCTCACACATTACATGGTGTGTACTAAGTTAATATTTTAAAATTGTATGGATTGTATAAACTATTGAGCATAGTTTTACTCATGTGTGATATGTGACTTTGTAGCATGTCCTTGAGTCACATGGGCCATACTTTGAAGAAAAGGGAAGAATCGAAATTCAGTCCACACAAGGGATGGAAAATTCACATTGGATAGCACGTGGTGCATACCAAAGAAAAACCGATCATGGTGGAGCAGTGAATGGTAGCAATCTAATGATCCAATTGCTATCTTGGTGGTATAGTTATAGTAGCGCATGAAGCTAAACTCTCCAAAAGAGAGAAAATGAAAGTGTTGATGAATCAATTGCAAACATGATGGAATCACATCGTTGCACTAAAAGAGTGTGTTATGAAGCCTCAAGTGCCAAAGAAAACCATGCCGTGGCTAGAAACAAGGCTTCGACAAGGTAGCAAATGGATTCGAAGAGAGCTAAGATAGTAAGATAAACAATGTGTTCAGTATGAATGCAATTCATAGTTTAAGAGAGAAAGAGAGAGTGTGCATCTATGTGAATGAGTCTTACAATTTAGGGTTATATAAAAGAGGGTTTCACTTTTTATCTTATTCATTGAGTTCTCATATCCCTTGTGCAAGAAAGATGGCTAGGTCTAAGGTAGTTGCAAATAGGCTTCCACTCAGAGCCCCATATCGTGTACAACCCCTTGGAGCATCTACTAGCTCTCAGATGCACCCCCTTCTCAACATAACCCAGCTTCCTTAAGCTGCCCTCACAAGGATCCTCCTCAGCATCCCCACAAGAAACGCAAGTGGAAGCCAGGTACAATGGCCTTGAGAGAAATTAGGAGGTATCAATATTATGTTGATCTTATCATTCCAAAGGCGAGCTTCTCGAGACTTGTTTGCGAGATTATGCAAGACCTCTACCGCACAGAAAGCAAGAGGTGGTTTTTGGCACAAGGTCAAGATTGACCTGATCGCTTCACAAAAAAATGTCTTCATGCTCTACAATGTGCTGTAGAGGCCTTTTTAGTTGACTTGATGTGATTGATGCTCAGCATTGTGCAATACATGCAAAGCGCATCACTGTAACTCCCAAGGACTTCCAACTTGTAAGAAATCTTCAAGCAGTGAAGGATGCATTCGTTCCAATGGAATGAACACAGTTTGTAATGTTATCTTTTTTTGGCATAGTGTTATCCTCGTGCATTGGACATATGACTATGTGCAAGTGCAAAACTATTGTATGCACCCTTAAAATATGAATTAAATTTTTACTCTTGTCATTCGCTCTCAACTTTGACTATGCATCTTTGTTGTATTTTCAATTCTTACTTATAGTTTTTGTTAGCACTGTCAATTTCAATAGGAAAAACATGCAAAAATTTACCATTTCTTGTTTGCAGAATTTACTTCTGATGCCTCTATATAGTCTATGTGGTGCAAAGTTTCCAGGGGCCAATAGTTGCGATTTTGATTTCTCGATTATCAATCCATCCATAATTTTGGTGTGCAACAAAACTTCACATGCGCACTCAAGTGGTGGCCAAGAGCCCAAATTATTATTTTTTGAAAAAAAAAACCTACAAACCCGTGGTCTGAAGTCTGACACTAGACTTCGGACCACGGGTTTGTAGGTTTTTTTTTTCAAAAAATACTAGACTTCGGACCACGGGTTTGTAGGTTTTTTTTTTCAAAAAATAATAATTTGGGCTCTTGGCCACCTAACGAGTGCGTGTGTGAAGTTTCGTCGCATTCCAATACAAGGTTATGGATTTACGATCACACGATGGATAGTGCATATGAAGCTGCATTAACCTAGTTTTGGGGTTTAAATGGGTTAAAAGTTCATTCTTCTTCTCATTTTCACATCTTTCTTTCTTTGCTTCCTCCATTCTCACACCTCTAACCTTGGTCTCTTCTCCATCTTGCCCTCCTCGAGCATGCATGGCACACACCAAGTAAGCATGTCGTTGTTTCACCTGGGAAAACCTCACGCCAAGGCTTGCCATCTAGAGCACAAGGTGGAGCCTCCTCTAATGCAACTGTTTACCGCAGTACAGAGGAACGAAAAATGGAGTAGAAGTGCGGGAGAAATGGAAGAAGGAGACAACCAAGAAGGCACAAGACAAAGAAAAGAAAAGAGTAAAAGCGCGCCATTAAATATGAAGTCATTCCCGAATCCTTGTAAAAAGAGTGTCGGGCTCACTCCCGTGCCAATTGTATGCATTAGTGGGAACCAGATAAGTTAGAATGGTGGGAAATGGGAAAAGAAGGCCTAGGCTAATGGCCAGCCATGTAAAAAGTGGGGATGACTGCCCAAAAAGTAGGGCATGTATATAAAGTTCAAAAGTGAATGAGAAGCTCATTCTTGGGTGTGGCTAAAGCTTCTTCTTCTTCTTCTCTTGCCTCATACCCTCTTGCTTGTGCTTGAGTAGGGATTGAGGGAGTGTGAGGGAGTGAGGGAGTGAGTGTGTGTGTGAGTTAGGGATCGTGAAGAAGAAGCTCCCCATCTTCTCTCTTCATCTTCCCTTCTCTTCTTCTCTCCTCTCGTCTCGCGCGGCTATGGAGGATGGAGCTTGACGGAGAGGGATTGAGGTTGCTTGAGCTTGCCACAAGGATCGTGGAGCTACCGGAGTGTGAGAGAGAGGAGGGAACTCGATCAAGCATCAAGGTAAGCTCACTACACCCACAAGGTAGGCATTGCGCGTCGGCTATGTGAGAGGTAGCCATGGCCGCTTGTCTTGAAACGCTTGATCAATAAGCGGTCCGTAGGTCTCGAGGTAGAGCTCCGTAGCTCCCCCTACATTTTGGTTCCATTGCCGGGACCGACAGAATTGAGCCTTGAGTGCCACACGCATCATATCGAGCATGGCAATAGGGTTTGCAGCCTGAACCAGTGCTTGAGATAGTTAGGAGGATTAGGAGGTTTTAATCCCTAGAGCAAGTAAGTATTTTGATTTGCTGTTGAATGTAGAGTAAGACCATCTGTCTTTATTTCTATTTCTATTTTCTGTTGCAATAGGTTAGGGTAGGATAGGAAAAAGAAGGGAAGAGAAGGGTTCTGCTGTTACTGGAGATAGGGAAGTTGGGGCGCAAATTCAGACATCTGGCTGGTGGAGTGTATGAGATTAGTCTCTGAGTCCACAACGGACTGTGGGAGGTAATAAGGGGCACATCAAACTAGGGTGCCCACATTTGACACCTTGTTTTTTGAGACGTGAGACTAGGAGCCCGGGAGAGAGTGAGAGAGCTGTGGGAGATCGCGAAGTGCTGACCGATCAAGCCCCTCATCACTTCGAGTATGCCAGACGTTCCCCTCTGTTGCTCGCATTGCTTTGGGAAGTACGGCACGATTTGATAGAGTAGGCATTAACCTAAAGGCGCCATGCGTAACTTGCGGGTTGTCGGTCGCGCAGTCGGACCGGGCCGTCCGATTCCCACCAGAATCGGACCGTCCGATTGCGAGAGTCAAACCAGTTGAAAATCAGACCAGTTGAATTCGATTTCCTAGAATCAAACCAGCCCACCAAGTCGGGCCACATGTCCGAGCCCCAAACTTGAGCCACTCAACCCATTGCAATGGTCGGACCAGACCTGTTTGACTCAAGGAAGCCAGACCAAAGTAAGACTAAACCTGCCCATCCGATCCCAGGATCTGACCAGACCCTGGGCCGACCGATTCCTAGAATCGGACCAGACCACATCCGATTCCCAGAATCGGATCGGCCCGTCCGATTCCCAGAATCGGACCAGAGCACCAGAGCCTGAATAAAAGGTGACTCACCTTGGCCACAGTCCTGGGAGTCCTGGTGATGTCTCTAACCCCCCCAGGGAACCCAGTTTGATCTTGGAAGTTGGATACCAGACAAGGTGACCGAAGATTCACCCCAAATAGCTAGACAGCAAGCTAACATAATTGGGATTGGATGCAACATTCGGCGACCAGCCACCCAACTAACCAACCCTAAAGCAAGATAGGGAATGCAACAGGGTCTTTCTGTAAGACTTTAGAGTGGCCAGGACCTGCACCTAAAGCCACATCAGACCACAACTGAAGGCAGTGAGACAGAGCCTACATCAGGCATTTAGTGCATCCTCACCTCACCTCCTGATTTCATCACCTAGGGTGCACTACAAGGAAAGGAAAAGCCTGCTTCCACACCGAGCACTAGAAAGCACTAAGCACAAGTTGTGGATAAGATTAACGACGATTTTTAGTAACAAGGAGCTTAACTAGAATTGAGAGGACACGAAGGTCCGGAAAACCGCAACATAGAGAATCAGACACCGCCAGAGCTAATCAAGTTGATCGATGACCCAGTGAACCGGGAAGCAGAAGCAGGACATAGACTGGACTTGGGAGAATTTCCAGTCATGGTGCAGGAGTTAGTCAACGAGTATGACTTGTTGGCCAGGATGGTAGTTCAGGGTAGGTTGGTAGAGGAAGTAGTAGCGGCCGTAGAAGAGGAACAAAAAGCAATCAGAAGGGAGCTAGAGGGCATGATTGCCTATAACCATGAGCAGAAGACTAGGAGAATCCAACAAGACGTGGGTATGTACGAGGCTCGACACGCCCTGGCTGGAGCAGCTAAGGCAGGAGCAAATGCGGAGAGAGAGCAGGCAGTGGAGGTTGACTTGTCATTAAGTGAACTTGTAGCCACGCGGCTCATGGACAACACGTCCGCTGAGCAGGGTGTGGCAGCCTTAGCCACAGCCTTACGCTCATGATTAGGGGTCACACAAGGGGCAAAGGGGCAATCTAGGATCCCTATAGTGGAGAAACAACTAGACAAGTACGAACCTAGGAATGACTCATATAGCTTTGTGGAGCAGTTCGAACAGGTTTGTGAAGCAAATGGCCTCACAGAACCTGCACAATGCTCCCAAGCTTTTAGGCTGTGCTTAGGAGACAAAGGGAGGGTGTGGTACACCAGCCTAGATGCAATCGAGCGTGGGAACTTTGCCCATCTTAAGGACCACTTTATCAAGAGGTTCTCTAAGGCAAGATACTCCAACAACCTCATTGTCCGCTTGATGAATGTCAGCCAGAGAGAAAAGGAGGACATAAGAGACTACGTCACACATGTGCGTAGCCTCTTCAAGAGGATCCCGGCCAATGAGCGACCTAACGAAAAGGTTGTGTCTACAGTGTTCATAAATGGAATCCGTAGCGAGGAACTCTACAAGGCCTTGGCCAGTAACTCCACACTACACAGAGACGTACTGGCTAGGGTTTTTGATGAAGCAATAAGAGTAGACGACCAGCTGAGGGAGAGAAGCATGAGGAACACCAGTTGGGACGGTGCAGGTGAGAGGGCTTCAAAGCGATCAATGGCATTGGGTGAGAGAGAGAGCTCTAGCGCGTGGGATAAGGGAAAGGGAGTTGACCAAGGCCAGGACTTGGCGGAGGTGAGAATGGAGCTTACGCGTTTGCAAGAACAAATAAGGAAGCCTACGCAAGCCCACATGCAGTGCATACACTGTGGTGGAAACCACCTTCCAACCGAGTGTCAAGATCTAAGATCTAGACCGTGTTCAAACTGTGGTAGGTTTGAACATGATGTGTTGCACTGCAGATTGCCCAGGAGGTTTCCATACCTAGGCAACAAGCCATCTAACTTCCTTGGCAGGGGAGCCCAGCTGGCCCTCCTAGCACCAAATGACACGAGACCATCCATCCCTAGGCTAGAGATGAACCCAACAGGCATACTCAGACCACCAGGACCCTACGTGACCCAACCACCGAGTGATGCTCCTATTCATTATGTGGAGGAACCTAGTGAAGAAGAGAGCTATGTAAACCCATATATCTCCTATGACGAGGAGGGAAATCCGGTCATGATGGACTATCGACCGGTGCCGGTGATGGCGCTGGGCAGAGGCTTTGGAGGACCAAGTCAAGACCCAATCTCATGTTGGACCTGCGGTCATCCAAGCCATATATCATTATGCTACCTAGAAAGGGAATAGGCAAATCAGGACAAGGCAGACCTTAGGTGCGTTGAATGTGGGATCACTCACTTGTTCCCTGACTACCCTAGGTGGAAGCCATTAGCCAGTCCAGCCAACGTGCCCTCCGTACCCTTGGGGCTATTCGGTGTAGAGACCTTTGGTGGTTGGAGAGGACACACCCATTCCACTGCATGTCATGAAGCGAGCACAAACAAGACGAAAATGCATCTCACTGCCTACGCCAAGTAACTTGGACGCAGCCTCGTTGGGAAAGAAAAGCCAGAGGAGAAGGAGAAAGAGAGCAGACGCAAGGATCACTCTTAAGACCGAGGAAGCTACAACCTTAGCGGTGGGAAGAGGGGTCACAAACGCCGAGGTAGAGACCTCTGCCCCCAAGACAGCGGAACTAGGTAGTGCCAAGGTGGGGGAATACCCTCATCCCAGGCGGCAACTTGAGGCTATTGCCAAGCTAATTGAGTGGGTCAAGAATGCCCAATAACACCTTAAAGATGTGGAACCCATATTGGAGGATCTGATGGAGGACCTCTCTAGTGCAAGCACACCCAATTCGCCATCGTGACCTCAATTGGGGAGTGTGCTAACACCACGAGAGATGCCACAAGGGCAAGACCAAGAAGAAGCTTATCAACAAGCTGGCCACAACATGTGGCTGAAGAGTGGTGACCAAGGAGAAAGCCAACTACCCAGCAATCTCCTCACCACTATAGTAACCACCCCAATGACCATTAATTTGGGAGACCTGCTTCGGCAGCACCCTCCATTGTGGCGAGAATTGAGGCACTAGGTGGAGGGAAAGGGGGAGCATGCTGCTGCTGATTTGCATGAGCAGGACGCAGTCACGTAAATTCCAAGCCTAACACTGCACTCGGCTCCAAGGTCACTGCACATCAACGCTTTCTGGGAAGGCACGAAGATGCATGCAGTCCTACCTGTCTTAGCCTTAGGGGACGCAACACGGAAAGGAATTGTGGACACCAGCGCAGGGGTCAGTGTCTTGAGTCACGCAGTTCTACAGGCATGGGGAAACCCACTTGTGGAAGCGACTAGGTTCAACGTTACATTGGCCAATGGAATGAAGGTCAGACCATTCGGGGTCTTAAAAAACTGGCCAGTAAAGATCACAGGAGTGCAGTTCTCCGTAAATTTCATTGTCATGAAAGGGGTGGACTACGACATACTGCTAGGCCGGCCATGGATGAGGAATGCACGAGTGGTTGAAGACTGGGGAAACAACCTCATATTCTTGGGGAATAGGATGGAAGTGGTAAGGGTTGAGATGGACACATGGAAAACTACCCCAGTCGACCTCGATGCTATCTCGACCATGTTAAAAGGTGATGCCCAGGTGTGCAAGCCTTATGGAATGCTGACCAAGTACATTCCCTGCCCTGAGGACGAGAGGGATTGGATGCATGTCTTGGCAACCATTGACCTGCCATTCTCGGATGAGGAAGAGTTGTATAAGAAAGTGTCTAAGTCACCAAGCATGCCAGCAGAGGGACCCATGGTGCTGCTCTGCATGATGGCAGGGAGCTCGTGGGAACCATGGAGACCGGTCTCGTTCCACAGCCCCACAAACAAGCTCAAGCTTCAGGGAATCGTAGGGTACCTAACCACTAAACTGAAAGGCAGCAAAGCGGCTAATCTAAAGCCCCTAAGTGATCTTTTGGCTCGCCTGAATGGGAATGGACCAAAGTGCACGATCTCAACCTATCATACAACTGTGCTTTAATCACCAACGAGACGGAGATCGGAGAGAAGAACCAAGGGGATGATGAGTAGCCGGAGGGGCAAGATTCCAGTGATAAGGAATATGAGCACTGTGGCTCTGAGACGGACGAGAGCGAGGAAGGGTTTAACATGATAGACTATGACACTGAAGGGAGAGCAATCAACCAGATTGAGGCAAACTCTAGGCTGAAATGGGATAGGGATGGAAAAGGAGTCGTGCGGATGGAATGCGATAGAACCTAGCTGGAGCATGTGGGAGCTATGGATTATGAGCAGGCATGGGTGACACAATCGCTGGTAGTCCCAATATTGAAGACGAAATCACCTACTGAACTACGACCCCCGGGCAAAACCCCTTCCTCAAGCGAGGGATGCAAGTTTAACTCAGATTCTGAAGTCAGTACAGAGAGTGATCCTGAAATACCCCAACCCTCTAATGTCAGACACACTAAAGGGGACTTGCCAGTCCACTTAAGGCACAAGCGGATTAAGGAGGGGACCAGGAAGCAAACTAAAGACTCGGAAGGAGAGAGGCAAAGGAAACCACAGGACCTACCCAACGCTTCACAAAGTTTAAGAAGGGTGATAGAGTGGTGGTTTTGCTAGGAGCAAAGAGACAAGGGCAAGCCAGGGAACCGATTGAGGGACCTGCTAGGGTCAAGGAAGTTGACCTGGTAGAGGAGGGCAAGAAACCACGACCCGTGTTCATTGCTAATGACTTGACCAAGGAGGAGGAGGCTAGGCTGGTGGCCCTCCTACAGGAGTATGTCGATGTGTTCACCTGGTCCTTGGAGGAAGTGAGAGGAGTCGAACCTAGGGTTGTGACCCATAACATTCCCATGGTCCCAGAAGCAGTACCAACGAAGTAGCGACCTTACCCTATGAATCCCAAACACGCTCATGCGGTGAAGGAGGAGATCAATAAGCTTATGAAGGCGGGATTTATATATGAGATCAAGCACACGGATTGGGTATCTCCCATAGTGATAGTTATGAAAAAGAACGACAAGATTCGAGTGTGCATAAATTACAAGAAGGTGAATGCCGCTATGAAGAGAGACAACTACCCTTTGCCATATACCAAGCACATGCTGGAGAGAGTAGCAGGCAAAGAAGCTTACATCTTTCTGGATCGATCCTCAAGCTACAATCAAGTGCAAGTGCATCCTGACAACAGAGTGGGGTGTCTTTGCACAAGACGGCCTTCGCCACGGAGTGGGGTGTCTTTTCCTACATCGTTATGCCCTTTGGGCTAATGAATGCTCTTGCAACCTTCCAACGATTAATGTACACGATCTTCAAGGATATGCTGCGACACGAGCTGGAGGTGTTTGTGGACGACCTATGCGTACACTCCAGTTGGGCCAAACACTTAGAGAGGTTGGGAGCCATCTTCGAATGGTGGGACTATACAAACTCTCGCTGAACCCCTTGAAGTGCCAGTTCTGGGTGAAGCACGGATGCATCCTAGGGCATGTAGTGTCACGGAATGGCATTGCCACTGACTTTTCAAAAGTCAGGGCCATTACTGACCTCCCACCGCCCACCAATTACAAGGGCGTCCAATGTTTCTTAGGCCACACAGGATACTATTGACGCTTTGTACTAAACTACGCACTGATTGCTAGACCATTGTACAAGCTACTGATTGTATTCAAGTGGACTGAGGAATGCTAACGCGCGTATGAACAATTAAAGAAGGCCCTCACCACTGCACCCATCTTACGAGCCCCAGACGGGAGTGTAGCATTCCATGTATACATAGATGCCTCCAAATTTTCCATTGGAGCTGTTCTCTGCCAACCTGGTGAACATAGCCTTGATTACCCCATGAGCTTTGCTAGTAGGCAGCTCACCGAAACAGAAATAAACTACTCCACTACAAAAAGGCAAGGGCTAGCCATGGTGTTTGTCATGAAGAAATTGTCAAGATTGTGGGAGAGAAGGAAGGAGTCTCACTTGTAGCTTTCTTGCTTGCACAATGGGGGAATACACACAAGGGTGGAGGCTAAAAACAATTTTCCTCTTCTTAGTTGTGTAAGCCAAAAGAACTCTCATACAAAGAAATAGAAGAACCCTATATATGGGTCTCAAACCAAACTCAACTAACTAAGGTGGCATACTAAGTGAGCCACGAACTAGAGTAGATAAGGATAGCTATCATGTAGCTATTATTCATGGGCATTACCATTTTGTGCATCTACATCATCTATCACATTTACTGGTTTATACCAGCTACTCATCTCATCAAAAACAACATCTCTGCTCACTGTAAACTTACGAGTAGAAGGGTTATAACATCTATACCCTTTTTCTGCAGAGAGTAACCAATAAAGATGCACTTCTCAGCTTTTGGATCCAACTTGGATCTCAACTCATCTGGCACATGTACATAGGCAATGCAACCAAAAATTTTCAAATGAGAAATATCTGTTTTCCTACCAGTATACCTCTCCTCTGGAGTCATCCCATGTATTGCTGCAGTGGGAGTCATGTTCATTATGTAGACTGCTATAGCAACTGCTTCAGCCCAATAAAAATCTGGCAAGTCTTTTTCGTTGAGCATGGCACGAGATACCTCTCCAATATGCCTGTTTTTCCTTTCTGCAACTCCATTTTGTTGTGGGGTATGACTGCATGAATATTGCTGCTTTATGCCATGCTCCTGCAGGAACCTTGCAAACACATTTGAGAGGTACTCTCCCCCTCCATCTGACCTTAGGCATTTTATTTGCAGGCCTGTTTCTTTTTCAACCATAGCTTTAAGAGTTTTGAAATGCCCAAAAACTTCACTTTTCTTTTTCATAAAATACACCCAAACTTTTCTGCTATAGTCATCTATAAAAGTGACAAAATAATGGCAGCCTCCAAGAGATGCAGCTTTAGTAGTCCACACATCAGAGTGGATTAATTCCAATGGCTTCTTACTCTCTTGAACATGTCTAGGAAATGGTTTCCTTGCCTGTTTTCCAAACTGACAGGCTTCACATACCTTATGCATTTCTGCAACCTTGAATTTTGGCAATCCTGCAACAATATTTTGGGCCTGCATTAATTTAAGTCGTTGTACATTAACATGACCAATGCGTTTATGCCAGATATCAATATCTGCAACTACACCGGTCCCATGTGCAAACATTGCTGCACTCAATTCAGACATGTCTGCATCCAACGTAAACATTCTGCCATTCTTCTTTCCTTTTGCTATCAAGCGACCTTTATTTTTCATATCCTCAACAAAGCATCCATGAGGATTAAATCTGACCTGCAAGCCCTACTCAACCATTTGACCAACAGAAACCAGATTCTTGGTGATATTCGGGACATGAAATACATCGGACATGTATTTCTTTTTCCCATCATGCATAGACAAAGGAATTTTTCCAATCTGCACAATAGGATGTGCAGTATCATCACCAGTCTCCACAAATCCTGGTTTTTCCATTTTTCTTGCATCCTCCATCCATTCTGCATGACCTGTCATGTGGTTTGATGCACCTGAGTCAACATACCATACATCATTGCTTTCTTCTGCACTTGTCACAGAATTGTTCATGTGATGCACCATAAACAAGTGCTCATTTCTGTCATCACCCTGTCTACTAGAAGGTGCATAATTTCCTTGTTGCAGTTTTCCATTCATGATGTCATTCTGCTTTTTATAGCAGTCTTTAGCCATATGACCCATTTTACCACAGTAGTAGCATTCAACATTACTGTTTGCATTTTGGCCTCTTTGCCATCCACCACGACCTCTTTGGCTCCCCTTGCCTCTAGAGTTACCACGTCCTCCTCTATAGGACTGGTTTTCTTGAGTTTGCTACATATTCTGATTTCTACTACGGCCTCCAAATCGGCCTCCTCTACCTCTGCCTCTATCTCTTCCAGCATTTGAGTAGAAGACAGCTTCTTTTGAAGTTCCTCCTGAAGAAGATGCACCACCATTTCTCTGCTCCTCAGAAATTAGAAGAGCAATCAACTCCTCAAAATCAGGAAATCTTTCACGGACGGAAATGGATGTTCGGAACTGTGCATAATCCTTTCCTAGACCATTCAAGGTCACAGAAACTAAATCATCATCTTCCACTGGCGACCCAATGGAAGCAAGTGCATCTGCAATCTTCTTCACCTTCATGTGGTAGTCATTGATGCTCATATTTTCTCTTTGCACATTATGCAACTCTTGATTGAGCTGCATTTTCCTGGCTTGCGTATTTGTGCTATACATTTTTGACAAAGTATCCCATGCCTCCTTTGGCGTACTTGCATCCTGAATATGCACAATCATAGAGTCTGAAATACTGATAGACAACCAGTACATAACTTTCCTCGCTCTCTCATGCCATGCTTTGAATGCCTACATTTGTTGTTGATTGGGAACATCAGGAAGAACTGGTTCTTCTTCATTTCCTGCAACAAATTCCCAATATCCTTTTCCCATAAGAAAATTCGTCATTCTAAACTTCCATGCCTGGAAGTTGTTCTTATCAAGCTTTTCAGTGACAATCTGTGAAAGAGAATCAGATGCCATTACAGAATACTGCAAAAAATTCTGTCACTGCAAGAAACACAGCTTCACCCTCACAAGGGCAAATCTGCAAAAACTGGCGAAAGTGGTATTTGACCACACAGTCACTTCCTGGTGACGATTTTGCATAAACAGAAACCAAGGATGATTCTGAAACTCCCAATGTCTCTGCGCATAAGCATACGATGCAATTTCTACAGTAACTTTTCACTGACCTGAAGAACAGTGGCTGCACAGCATAAAACTGAGCCTTTTCCTGAGTGCGTGCAGAAAACTTCTGCCTCCAAAACAGGCCCCGAAATGGCCTCAAATCAAAAAAATAAGGTCGCCGAGGGCTAAAGCCCCATCCCGCAGCATATACTGCCCTCTTGCTTCACCGCGAAGGGCGTCTCAACTTGAGACAATGCACTCTTGCAATTTCCGGCTGTGCTACCTGCAGAGATCTGCTCCCAAAACAGAAAATGAAAGCAACACTGCTCCTCTTACCAGAACACCGCGAGCTTGGCTTGCTTTCTTGAGCTCCTTACCACGAACAAGGCTCTGATACCATGTCAAGATTGTGGGAGAGAAGGAAGGAGTCTCACTTGTAGCTTTCTTGCTTGCACAATGGGGGAATACACACAAGGGTGGAGGCTAAAAACAGTTTTCCTCTTCTTAGTTGTGTAAGCCAAAAGAACTCTCATACAAAGAAATAGAAGAACCCTATATATGGGTCTCAAACCAAACTCAACTAACTAAGGTGGCATAGTAACTGAGCCACGAACTAGAGTAGATAAGGATAGCTATCATGTAGCTATTATTCATGGGTGGTGTACCAACCGCGTCTGCAACTGACAAGTCGGTGACATAAATACACAACGGTCACCCTGGCGTATCACGAGTGGAGCTCGATATCTCAACAGAAATTTAGGCATTA
The DNA here is from genome assembly GCF_053477565.2 of Lygodium microphyllum. Taxonomy (NCBI): domain Eukaryota; kingdom Viridiplantae; phylum Streptophyta; class Polypodiopsida; order Schizaeales; family Lygodiaceae; genus Lygodium; species Lygodium microphyllum. The sequence goes on from NC_141162.1 coordinate 94,115,201, forward strand.
CCTATTGGCCACACCCTTCATCTTTTATGTGGACCATCAAGCCCTGATGTATCTCATAAACAAGCCATGCGCCACAAGCCATATAGCCAGGTGGTTACTACTGGAGTTCGATTTCTCAATGATTGTGCACAAAGGGAAGCAGCACTACATGGCGGATTACATGTCCCGCATACCCACCAGGGAAGCTGCTGGCCAAGGCATCCCTGACAATTTACCGGATGCACACCTCTTTGGCCTGTCTAGCGAAGGAGACTTGTTTAGAGCTTATTTGACACCCTACTAGGTAGATGATGTTGTCCAAGTGTTAGAAAATGGCCTTCCAGAGAGACCTATTGAGAAATTCAGGCTAAGGAGACTCATCTTAAAAATTCAGCCATACCAATTAATTGCTAGCCAACTCTATAGGTTGGGATAGGACGGCGAACTGTTACGTAGATGTGTGTGCAAGCACGAGATGCACGATGTATTGAGAGACGCACGGTGGGATAGTTGGCAGGCATTTTAGTGGGGACACGACTGCCCGTAAGGTATTACAATCCCAACTCTAGTGGCCCACCCTATTCTACGACACCGCTAAGTTCGTCAAACACTGCAACGAATGCCAGAGGACTAAGATACCTATGCGCAAAGACAAGATGGAGTTAACCCCCTTAGTAGCTCGACAGCCCTTCGAGAAATGAGGCATTGACTTCATCGGACCTATTAGTCCAGCGGCTCAATACTCCGAGGCACGCTACATCATTGTGGCAATGGACTACCTAGCGAAGTGGGTGGAGGCGCGAGCCATTAGAAGGAACGATGCTAGGACTACTATGAAGTTCCTGTGGGAACATGTCTTTTCACGGTTTGGGTGTCCAATCGGACTAGTGAGTGATCAAGGTGCACACTTCATTAACGAAGTAATATCCCACATGCTCTCAACCTTTTTGATCATTCATAGAAGGTCTTCCCCCTACTACCCACAGGAAAATGGCCAAGCGGAGTCCACAAATAAAATCCTGGTCAACGTGCTTACTAAGGTAGTATCCACATCACGAAGAGACTGGGATAATAAGCTGATGGCTGCCTTGTGGGCTTATTGAATAGCTTATAAGACGGTTGTCGGGCAAACACCCTTTAGGCTGACCTACAGGACAGAGGCCATTCTACCTCTAGAGTTTTTTATCCCTAGCTTGAGAATAGCAGCGCAAGAGCATTGGGAGGGGAGATAGGCTTGGACTAATCGCTTAGAGGAACTAGAGCGTCTCATAGAAACTCGGCTTTTAGCCACCCACGCTCTAATATGCGAAAAGGCGTGACGAAAGCTGTGGTATGACAAGCACGTCAACTAGCGTAACTTTGATCATGAGGACCTCGTGTTACTCTACTCGGTGAAAGGGCACAAACAGAAAATGAAATTTCGAGGGCTGGGGCCTTTCCAGGTGAGTGCAATTAACAGAATGGGCAATGTCGAGTTGAAGACGCTCGAAGGGGAAGGAATAGGCTTCTTCAATGGCAGTCGCATGAAAAAGTACTATCCCCCTTCCCATCTGCTGCACGAACCACCAATGCGCAAACCCCCCGTCGCTGTCTGCATGGCCACAATCGTCGAACTAACCGATCACGATGAAGAAGTAGTGGCATCTGCCTACCTTCAAATCACGGTCACCACAGAGTGGACATATTATTTTGATGCTCTGATCGACGAAGGGGCCGACCGGAATGTCCTGACACATGACCATTGGACATGCATTTGTCAGCCCAAATTATAGCCCACGAATGCGAAACTTAGCCCATTTGGGGGCAACACTTACCCTCTCTTAGGGACATGCCAAGCGGATGTCTCCGTCGAGTGTGGGAGTATCCCAGTCATCTTTTATGTGTTACCAAACACTAAAGGGGCCGGTGATAAATCACTACTAGGGCACACTTTCAAAAAGCGGACGAGCTGCAATGTGGACTACAACCTAGACCGCATTCACCTGACCATGGGCAGTGTGTGTATAGTAACTACTTTCACCAAAGGGCATCTTGCGCCTTCTACAACTGCAAAGCCACCGATGGAGACCCTCACAGCCCAACCTAAGGGAAAGGGTAGGAATGCCTTACCCCGTACCCCAACTGCCAGAGGAAAACCCACCCAAGCCATCCACATGGCCAAGAAACCCACGCACATATGGGTGCCAAAACGACAAGCACCGCCTCCTGCTAGACCACAAAAACACGCTCCTAAACGTAAAAATTATCAGGCACGGCCTAAGAGGCAGCCCAGACACTATCGACACGGGTGCACCGCCACACCACGATGGATGCCAAAAGATCTCTTGCGAGCGCAGGGATACTATGAGGGCAACCCCTGGATATGGGTGCCTAAGGTCAGACACCCGAAAATGTCAACTTTGGGCAGCCCCACTCCAGCTGGACAGACCGACACATGCACAACACAAGTCGCACAGAATGTCAAACCAACAACGGTGACGGTTAAGGCCACCCAGCACCTTCAGTGCCCCAAACCTGATGATCCAGCACCATCCAGGTTAGACAAGGTGCACACCCCCATGCCCGCTCAAATGAATTGCAGCCCGCTCCCTAGGGCACGGGAGCTCGCCGCAGCATTTCCAAATGATCCAAAGTGCACAATTCCAGTAACGACCCCTGTAAGGGAGTCACTACTGTCCAGCCCAACTGTTCCATCGCCACCAACGGGTTTAAAACCTTCGTACGAAAGACGATCCTTCCTGTCAGCGGCCAAGGATCTCGTTGAGATCTCCGAGAATGACGTAGTGACCTGCATCAAGGAGTTGGACGACACTTTCACTACATTCTCTAGAACCTACGAGAGACTTGACCTAGGACTTCCTAACGAACCCCTCGCGTCCAATGTTTGCTCGTTGCCATGCACTTGGGAGGACTACGAGTTCATGACCGTCAAGTTTCCCAAAATTGCGGCCGAGCTAATCGCTAACGGAGAGATCTCGAAGGAACAGGCCATTCTCAGACGACTAGTCACCTCATACCGCAAGCTTGCTCGCTCTATGCCAGAACGTGAACTGGACGAGCTTGTGCAACTTGCCAGCTCTGCTTCTCCATTCCTGCAATTATGGTACACCTTACGACTCCAATGGGAGAAAAAAGGCCGTAGGATCATGACTAATGCTTAGCAACAGAGGGCAATCAAAGCAATTGAATGCGACCCTATGTATGTGCTACCTCTTTCATACAGAGTTCTGGCCATTACACGCAACTTACACTTAGATGATCAGCTACTGGCCCACCCATACATCGACCAATTCCTCACAGAGGAGGAGTTGCACATTGCTAGTCGCCTCAACTTGGGAGACATATTCCATGACGTCTTAACCTACATCACTCAAGCTTCCCTGCAACCAGGCAAACTTGATCGCCATGACCAGTTTCAATACAACCCTAACCTGTATACCTGGCTTATGGCCAAGTAGCCCACCCCACACAGCCCATGCAAGCCTTCCCTCCCCCGTGCCAGTTAGAAAAGAGGGAAGAAGAGCCAGTGATGATCAAGGGGCTGACCGAGTGGGGTAACAAAAGGGTGAAGGCTGACAACGCCCTACTAAATTCAAAAGAAGAAAGGATGCAAAAAGGAAAAGATGTTGGTTGTTAATTGTTTTTTAAAAAAAAGGGTTTCATCTCCTTAAGTCTGCCCAATAAACTGGTGCACATGTTTTTTTTTTGTATATGCTAGGAATGAAGCAAATCGTAACTCTAACATTGACTGGGGTAATGACAGGCACATACCATGGCAGGACAAGGCAGACTTCCATTTACGAAAGCAGAAATGACAAAATATGGAATCAACATCGAAACACGAGGCTTCAGCCAATTTACTTTCAAGCATACCATGAACCTGGATGAGGCTATCTCAGAGGAGCCTGTCGTAAGAGATCTGGTGAACAGATGCAGCCTCCAAAAGCACGTCGAGAAAGTCGAGCACGTTGTCGACTACAGCATGTGTGCAGAGTTCTTGAGAAATTTCAATGAAGCACGAAGCTGTAGCATGGTCACGGTAAGGGAAGGTAATCAAGAAAGATGGGTACATGTACCCCTTGACTCCGCCACTATCGAAAGAGCCCTGGGACTCGTGCCCAAAAAGGAAAGACGCTCCAAAAGGGACGTATACACCATGCTGGGAGTCAAAAAGGAAGATGTACACACAGTCGATGGATTTAGTCTAGCCGACATTCCAGACCCGGCGACAAGGATGCAGGCTAAAATGATCCATTCTCTCTTCTCCTGTCACAAGTACAATGCCCTGATGAACAGGATCAGCGTATCACTGCTAGAAAGCATTGCGATAGGGGTCCCAGAAGAGGCGGACTGGAACGGGTTCGTCTAGAAGACTATAAAGAGTTCCGCTGCCCTTCTAACTCCAGCCGCAACACCAGCTAGCGGGGACTCCCAAGCCTCCACCGCATGATCCACGATGAAAAAACCTGCCATCAAGGCCTCCACAATCAGGTATACGGAGGCATGCTTACCGCAATCATTGACGAGGCCAGGGTGCTGGTGTGGAAGGAGAGCAAGTGGAGCACCAAGACGCACCACATCGAGAGGAGGAAGTCTCAAGTGAAAGGACGACTAGTGATGTAGGGGACCTTGAAGTACCACCCTCGCAAAAGGCCAGGCCTCAAACGCAAACGAAGGAGGACAAGGGCCAAAAGAGGGCGAAGACACTGAGAAAAAGGGAGAGAGTAGAGGTGAAGGGGGCTCGAGAAGAGTCATGTGGGCTAGAAGAACAACTATAGAAGGAGGAGGAGGAAGAACTCGCAAGAATTAAAGAGGAGTCAAAGAGGACTGGCAAAGAAGGGCAGAAGAAGAATCCTACGAACTGAGCATGAAGGAATTGGACGAGTTGGTTGAGGCCACTCGCAGGTCTATTGAAGAAGCTCATAGACCAAAAGAAATCCACCCCTATGGTCCTCACTATGAAGCCTAAGTGAGTGGCAGTGCAAGGGCTGCCCCGATGACCGTAGGCAAGGGAAAGTCACCGCTCCATCCCCTGCCTCCCTCCTTCATGCTGACACCCACAGACACCCCAAATGCCCCACAGCCCGCGCCTTCTCTCGACACCGCCCAATTGATAGCATGATGCAAATGCTCTTCAGTAAGGTGGCAAAGATTGTCCCGAAACCCGGCACGAAAAGACCTGCCACCACTGATGCTGAATCCAAAAAAGACCCTATACGGCAAAAACTCAAAGCATCTACCACCATAGCCCCCATCCCCTTGTCACCAGGAGCAGACTACGATGCCTACATGGCCGAGCTCTTAGCGCAGCTGGAAGCGGAAAAGGAGGAAAAGAAGGTGGCCATACTGGAGCTGGAGAAAGAAACGGAGACCTTGGTGGCCCTAAAGCTCGAAGTTTCAAAGCAAGAGGCTAGAGGCTAACTGGCGAAGGGAGGTCAATGCATTACAAGACCAACTTAGGCAAAGAAGAAGGAGGCCCAGGACAATGAGAACCGCCTACGCCAGAGGCTGGAGGATGAGGAACAAAACCTGGTGGGGGCTAAACAATGAAGTTTAAAGTTTGTGGTGCAATAGTATGCCGACCTAGAGCAAAGAACGGCCAGGCTAGAGGGGTACTACCTATTAGCAACTCAAGAAGGTGAACCGAGCGAGGGGCAGGGGGACGCCATGGCATAGCTTCAGTATGCGCTCGAGGAGCAAAATAGGCTAGAAAGAGAGATAGAATTCTTGGCATAGCGCTGGTCAACCCTCGCAATGGAACAGGAGGTACAAAGGCTGCAAGGGGCGTTGCAAGCTGCCAATGAAGACACTGAGGCCCTCATGACCATGGCTTTCATGCAACGGAGAATGCACCTTGCAGAAATCCAGAGCCATGAGCAGCTGGCATAGGAGAGGTCAGAACAAATTAATGAGGCAGAGCATAAATTTAGCATCGCAACTCAAGCGAAGGAAATCGCGGAAGCACAGTTGGCCCAAAAGTCCAGGGAGTGGCATCAACTTTGGGCTTTAACGAATGAATAGCAACATGATGACCACACTGGTGAGTGCGATGGAAGAGGAAAGACAAAAGATAGATAAAAAGGCCAACGCTTGGGAAGCAAATAACTTTGACAGAATCAGGTAATTAACGGAACGCTTGGCGGTGGCAGAGTGCGAGAAAGTGCTTGCCCAATCTAGAGCTGAAGCATCCAATGTATGCACCCACGCCCAAAGGCAAGCCTTCCTCAGCACCGTGCTCCATGTCACTCAAGAACAGGGAAATGATTTAGTGGAGAGGGTGAGAAGAAAACTGAAGCTGACTACCCAGGCACTAAGGTATGGTCTTCAGGAACGGGAGCTCCCCACCAGCACAAGACTCACCAAAGAACAACAATTCAGCTACCTGCGCAGTGCTGCCGGCCTCTTCACTGTTGAGCTCAAGGACCTGGGATTCAAAGAGCAAGAGCCACCCACACCACCATCGCAAAAAAATCCCAACCGTGGCTGAACAAGATACCGAGGAAGGCCCAGATTCGGACCAAGAGGCCAACAAAGAACTACAGAAAGCACCCAGTCCCCCTCTACCCGACCTCCCACCAGACGACACTGAAGAGGCACACATGTTGAAGTGCATTGTGGCAGCCATAAGAAGGAGACAGGAACTAGCAGAGGATGCACAACGTAGAGCCCGGTCATTGCCAAGACAATTCTCTGACGAGCCAGTACCACTACAAAGGGACCCCAACCCCATTGATTGGCCACAGGAATTGGTCATCTGGCGGGACCGGGAGTTTCAGACAAGGCCTTTTGAGATGTCCTTCTCCTACCCACGCTCGCTAGATAGGGCGTTGCCGCTCAGTGTCCTATCCAAAATCAAGGAGCTAGCCAATGACCTAGCAAACTACTGGGTGGAAGAAAGGAGCCTAATTATGACCCGATGGAGGTAGGATCCTGCAGACTACTAGTAGGACAAGGTGAACCGGCGTCCCAAATCTGTCCAAGGCTACGAGGCGCAGCCAAAGTGGCGATGGAGGATTTGGGACACCAATTTTGACGCCTAGACAGACTTCTGTATCTCACTCCCCGAGGAGCGAAATGACCCCTCCCACATGCCCTGCCCCTGCTAGCATGGAGTGGACTATGACCGTGCCATTCACGGGGATTTTGACTTCCCTAAAATCTATAATGTAAATGCCTAAACTCTCGAGGAATGCTTGGTCTTTAGACAATAGGATATTCTTTCATCTATCACCCGCTTCCTCGCGGACTTCTCCTCCTGCCCCGATCATGCCTTCCTAACCACCTGCAACTATCTTAGGTTACTCAAATTCCTATTACAACAAAATCTTACTGCTGAAGAAGCTCACCTCCCCCCTCTTTTTTGACATCAACCTAGGCATCGATATTAGAGCCATGACTCCATTAATGATGCGGGCATCCCTCCTCCCCTCCTTTTGCTTGGAGCTCTTAGAAAACATGAGTGACACCCGATTCACAAGATGTAGCCACCCTTTTTTGTCATCCACCCCTCTAAAGGCCCGAGCTGCAATTAAAGAATATCTCCAAAGCCGTGCCTTCCTATCCCAATGCCTGCAGCCTCCCCGCGCTTCAATTGACGGTGATCGGCATTAGCCAAATGCCTTCCAAAAAAAAAGTACACACTTTGCTCATGGCACCTAGGGATCACCCCTAGCCCCTCTCCCCACTCCACGCTTAGGGCACATCAAGGGCAGGACTCTCAAACCTGTCACCCTAAGCTCTACACTGCACTACACCTCCAACCACGCACGAACTGGGTCCTCAAGTGTGAGACATTACCAAGGGCTTACCCAAGGTTAGACCCACCTCCTAGTTCCACTACACATGCACTTACACCTCACCGTGAGACAGATACCCCCTTAGGGAGTGCACAACTTTCTCTTGCAGGCTATTCGTAACTCAGTCTAGCCGCCATTGGCTACATGTGTTCTTCAACTGATAACGGAGCTCGGTTTTGGCAGTCATCATCGACGACAAATTCCAACTGCGCCAACAAGGCTGAGCATCTTCATGCAGATCAAAGCAAAGCTAGAATCTCTCCAAATCACCAGGAACCAACACCCCACTATCTCTCATCGCAGTGCCGCCTTTTTGACAAGTGGTCATCTACCCGCCTTTTCCACTTAGCACCAATCCCAACTACCCTACTGCTCCCCATCCCAGTGCCATGGGACTAGTACTCCGCTAGGAGGGGGTAATGTTTACTGTAGCACAAAGGAACGAAAAATGGAGCAGAAGTGCGGGAGAAATGGAAGAAGGAGACAACCAAGAAGGCACAAGACAAAGAAAATAAAAGAGTAAAAGCGTGCCATTAAATATGAAGGCGTTCCCGAATCCTTGTAAAAAGAGTGCCAGGCTCACTCCCATGCCAATTGTATACATTAGTGGAAACGGGATAAGTTGGAATGGTGGGAAATAGGAAAAGAGGGCCTAGGCTAATGGCGGGCCATGTAAAAAGTGGGGATGATCACCCAAAAAGTAGGGCATGTATATAAAGTTCAAAAGTGAATGAGAAGCTCATTCTTGGGTGTGGCTAAAGCTTCTTCTTCTTCTTCTCTTGCTTCTTACCCTCTTGCTTGTGCTTGACTGAGGGATTGAGGGAGTGTGAGGGAGTGAGGGAGTGAGTGTGAGTGAGTGAGGGATCATGGAGAAGAAGCTCCCCATCTTCTCTCTTCATCTTCCCTTCTCTTCTTCTCTCCTCTTGTCTCGCACGGCTATGGAGGATGGAGCTTGAAGAAGAGGGATTGAGGTTTCTTGAGCTTGCCACACGGATCGTGGAGCTATCGGAGTGTGAGAGAGAGGAGGGAACTCGATCAAGCATCAAGGTAAGCTCACTACACCCACAAGGTAGGCATTGCGTGTCGGCTATGTGAGAGGTAGCCATGGCCGCTCGGCTTGAAACGCTTGATCAATAAGCGGTCCGTAGGTCTCGGGGTAGAGCTCCGTAGCTCCCCTACAGCAACAGTAGGTGCTCCCCATAGAGCACAAGGACCACCACAAAAGAAGAGGAGATGAAAACCGAGCAATGTCACCCTTCAAGAGATAAGGAGAATCCAACGCAGATACGAGCTTCTCATCCCAAAAAGTTCTTTTCATAAGGTTGTTCGAAAAGTCATGCAAGACTTGGAGCTAAAAGAGATAGGAAGATTTTGGGCGCGAGTGTGGAATGGCGCACCAGCAGCAGTAAGGTGGACTACTGTAGCTATGGAGGCCCTACAAACATCTGTAGAGGGGCATTGACTTGTTCGATGATACACAGCTTGCAACCATCCATGCAAAGTGTGTCACAATCACAGATAAAGACATGAACTGTATCATTCGGCTTCAACATGGTAAGGGGACTCCTCCATAGGTTATGAGATTAATGATGCAAGGTTTTGTAATGAGTATTATAGAACCATAGCATCTTTGAATGCCAAAAAATTTTGTACACTGTGTCACATCGGAATATTTATTTATATATACATAATATCTCATGCGATGTGTACTAAATTCAAATAATTGAGTGAATTTGTTTTGTTTTGTTTCTTGAAAAGCACGACTCTTAATTTTTGTTTAACGTACAAACACATTGAAAGTAATGATACGTACAGATATGAGTTACGTTATTGCTTATGCACAATCACAAGTGCAATGCTACGCTTTGAATTATGTTAACGTATGCGAATGCATCATTCACGTACCACACATTATCATCACACTTACATGAACCACACATTTATTCAATAAATATTTATTTATAAGTAAAATATCTTATATTCATCAAGAAAAATACATGTGATGGTTGATAGTGATAGCAGATACAAAAAGCCGATAGCCAACAAGAACTCTCAATTGTTCCTTGGCTTTTTCATCGGTGGAGAGGAGGGGCTAGCTTCCAATGAAAATATAAGTTCCTTATTTGCTTCAAAAATGATGCACTCCCCTTCACTTCTTTCTCCAGGAGAAGCAGATTTGATACTTTAGCAAGGTCACCTAACGTAGCAAGCACACACATTGCTCCACCACACATTTCGTCAAACAAGTAAAGAATCTTTGACCGCTTGATTAGCATCACCTTCTCCAAGCTAGATGTCACAGGTATCGCTTGAAAAGGTCCAAACAAAGATCAAATTTTCATGATTATTTTTTGTCCTTGTGGTGAGCACTTCTTATGGAAGACCACCAAGTCTGCAACAAGGTTGCCAATGTACTCCTTCAAAGCTGAATCCTTCCGTCGATCTGCATGCCGAGCTCCTCCTTGCCTTGATACAAACTCATCTATATATAGTATGTCTTGAATGACAAAGTTAAATCAAACAATATATTTAGCGACTAAGCTAGAGTTATAAGAAAGCGACGAAACTTGACGGTAGGGTGCTTTGGGTCCCCCCGAGTCCACTGATGAAATCTTGGCAAAAAATGATGCCTTTAGCTACCCTATCAGAAGTCTAGCATTAGGGGCCACTTGACGCGACAGGGTAGATACAAGCATCATTTTTTGCCAAGATTTCACCAGTGGACTTGGGGGGACCCGCTAGAAAGTGGCCCCAAATGCCACAGGGTAGCTATAGGCATCATTTTTTGCCAAGATTACACTGGTGGACTCCTGGGACCTGACGCCCCCTATCGTCAAGTTTTTGTCAAGATTGTGGGAGAGAAGGAAGGAGTCTCACTTGTAGCTTTCTTACTTGCACAATGGGGGAATACAAACAAAGGTGGAGGCTGAAAACAGTTTTCCTCTTCTTAGTTGTGTAAGCCAAAAGAACTCTAGTATATAGAAATAGAAGAACCCTATATATGGGTCTCAAAACCAAACTCAACTAACTAAGGTGGCATACTTATTGAGCCACTAACTAGAGTAGATAAGGATAGCTGTCATCTAGCTATAATTCATGGGCCGTGTACCAACCGCATCTGCAACTAACAAATCGGTGACATAAATGCACAACGGTCACCCTGGCATATCACGAGTGGAGCTCAATATCTCAACACTCCCCCTCGAGCTCAATCCCAATTCCTGCACACCAAGCATGTCTCTGAACTTGCGCAGCTTTTCTACGCCCAATGCCTTCATAAATATGTTAGCTACCTGATCCTCAGTGCCGACATAAACTAGATCAATAAGACCTAGTAAAACTCTCTCTCGCACATAGTGATAATGTACCTCAATGTGCTTTGTTATAGCATGATAGACTGGGTTATTTGCCAAGAGTATACTACTCATGTTGTCACAATAAATGACAACTGGCCCATCTGTAGAGACTGATGCATATCATAAAGTAGCTTATGCAACCAAGCTACCTCACATGCAACCAGCTTCTGTGCTCGATAAGGCAACTGTAGGCTGTTTCTTGCTGCTCCAAGTGACTGCAGCACTTCCAAAAGAGAACACATATCCACTGGTAGATTGTCTATCGGAAATACTACCAGCCCAATCAGCATCAGTGTATCCATGCAACTGTATCTGAACCCCAGTCTCATAAAATAGTCAATACTGCAATGTGGACTTCACATACTGAGTATGCGTCTAGCCGCATCCAAATGCGATTTCCTTGGAGCCTGCATAAACTGACTTACCAATCCAACAACATAGCTCAAATCCGACCTGGTAATAGTCATATAAATTAAACTTCCTACTATGCGTCTGTACATAGTAGGGTCTTCCAAAAGCTCACCTGCATCTGCGCTCAGCTTCACATTCTACTCCAAAGGAACTGAAATAGGCTTACAGCCTGTCATCCCATATTTGGACAACATGTCCAATCCATACTGCCTCTGCAAGAGCCATATCCCACTTGGTGATCTTATCACCTCAATGCCCAAGAAATAACGCAGCTCTCCCAAATCCTTCATCTCAAACTTCTGCTTCAATAGCATTTTTACATGAATGATATCTTATGATGTCTTATCAGGCTTCTCCATCATTGGAGGCCCTGAGACAGCATTATGGACTCGATGAGGAGGATAATACTCCACCTTCACCAAATTTCACTAACATGTGACAGAGGAGGACTTTAAGGAGTACTATTGCAACAAGTACGGTGATGTTTACACCCCTCCTACCAATTTTGCTACCACATTCGGACCAGTTGGTAAGGATGGCCACCTCTTTGATCATGGAGGACATACAACATTCGGAATGTCTGGCGATCCATCTTCATCATCTCTCACTGTCACCTATCATAATCAAATCATCAACATAAATGACAAGTAGCATAATACCTTTCTCTGTTTTTCTCACATAAAGTGAGAAATCTACCTTGGAAATTTGAAAGCCAATAGTGACAAGATACTATCCTATCTTGTCAGACCATGCTCTAGGTGCTTGCTTCAAACCATACAAGGCTTTCTTCAACCTCCAAACAAACTCAAGATGAACAACATGCACATAACCTGGTGGCTGATCCATATATACCTCTTCTTGCAAATCACCATGCAAGAAGGCATTCTTTACATCCATCTGATGTAAAGACCATTCCTTTGATGCAGCCATAGCAATGACTGCTCTTATGGTTGCCATCCTTGCAATCGGACTGAATGTTTCTTCATAATCAATGCCATATGTTTGTGCATACCCCTTGACTACTAATCTTGCCTTGTATCTATTCACAGAACCATCTGCATTGTGTTTCACCTTATAAACCCACTTACAACCAATTGCATTCTTATCTTTAGGAAAAGGTACAAATTCCCATGTAGCATTTGCTTCCAAGGCATCCATTTCTTCATCCATGGCTTTCTCCCATTTTTCTTTTCCCATGGCTTGCTCAAAAGAAGTGGGTTATGGTTCCTGTATCACTTTGACCCTATAGGCATAGTGAATGGCTGTAAATCCATCATATTTCAGCCTATCCACAGGATACCTAGCTCTAGTAGACCTGCGCAAAGTAGGTTCACTCCTAGGTGCTCTCAAAACATCCCTGGTCTTCCTTACTCCATGTTTAACAATAGAAGGAATACCCAACTCATCATCAATGCTCTGTTCTGAGCCACTAGATTCACCATCCACATAAGAGTGACCTGCATTCACATCAAACATGGGATGATCTACCTTCTCTTTTCCTTTTCGTGAAATCTGCATACCACTATCTGCATTGTTTTGAGGAGATTCTCCTGATCTCAATCTGCCTGTCCATGGCAAAGAATGTGAACCACTACTAGAGGACACTCCAGGTCCACTAATATTTTGTGACTGCTGCTGTGAATTCTGTGCAGCATTACCATTATGTGCATCTACATCATCAATCACATTTACTGCTTTATACCAGCTACTCATCTCATCAAAAATAACATATCTGCTCACTGTAAACTTACGAGTATAAGGGTTATAGCATCTATACCCTTTCTGTGCAGAGAGTAACCAATAAAGATGCACTTCTCAGCTTTTGGATCCAACTTGGATCTCAACTCATCTGGCACATGAACATAGGCGATGCAACAAAAAATCTTTAAATGAGAAATATCTGGTTTCCTACCAGTATACCTCTCCTCTGGAGTCATCCCATGTATTGCTGCAGTGGGAGTCCTCTTCATTATGTAGACTGCTATAGCAATTGCTTCAGCCCAGTAAAAATCTGGCAAGTCTTTTTCGTTGAGCATGGCACGAGATACCTCTCTAATATGCATGTTTTTCCTTTCTGCAATTCCATTTTGTTGTGGGGTATGACTGCATGAATATTGTTGCTTTATGCCATGCTCCTGTAGCAACCTTGAAAACTCATTTGAGAGGTACTATCCCCCTCCATCTGACCTTAGGCATTTTGTTTGCAGGTGTGTTTCTTTTTCAACCATAGCTTTAAGAGTTTTGAAATGCCCAAAAACTTCACTTTTCTTTTTCATAAAATACACCCAAACTTTTCTGCTATAGTCATCAATAAAAGTGACAAAATAATGATAGCCTCCAAGAGATGCAGCTTTAGTAGTCCACACATCAGAGTGGATTAATTCCAATGGCTTCTTACTCTCTTGAACATGTCTAGGAAATGGTTTTCTTGCCTGTTTTCCAAACTGACAGGCTTCACATACCTTATGCATTTCTGCAACCTTGAATTTTGGCAATCCTGCAATAATATTTTGGGCCTGCATTGATTTAAGTCACTGTACATTAACATGACCAATGCGTTTATGCTAGATATCAATATCTACAACTACACCAGTCCCATGTGCAAACATTGTTGCACTCAATTCAGGCATGTCTGCATCCAATGTAAACATTCTGCCCTTCTTCTTTCTTTTTGCTATCAAGCGACCTTTATTTTTCATATCCTCAACAAAGCATCCATGGGAATTAAATCTGACTTGCAAGTCCTGCTCAACCATTTGACCAACAGAAACCAGGTTCTTGGTGATATTCGGGACATGAAATACATCTGATAGGTATTTTTTTTTCCCATCCTGCATAGACAAAGGAATTTTTCCAATCTTCACAATAGGATGTGCAGTATCATCACCAGTCTCCACAAATCCTGGTTTTTCCATTTTCCTTGCATCCTGTATCCATTCTGCATGACATGTCATGTGGTTTGACGCACCTGAGTCAACATACCACACTTCGTTGCTTTCTTCTGCACTTGTCACAGAATTGTTCATGTGCTGCACCATAAACAAATGCTCATTTTTATCATCACCCTATCTACTAGAAGATGCATAATTCCCTTGTTGCAATTTTCCATTCATGATGTCATTCTGCTTTTTATAGCAGTCTTTAGCCATATGACCCATTTTACCACAGTAGTAGCATTCAACATTGCTGTTTGCATTTTGGCCTCTTGCCATCCACCATGACCTCTTTGGCTCCCCTTGCCTCTAGAGTTACCACGTCCTCCTCCATAGGACTGGTTTTCTTGAGTTTGCTGTATATTCTGATTTCTACCACGGCCTCCAGATCGGCCTCCTCTACCTCTGTCTCTACCTCTTCCAGCATTTGAGTAGAAGACAGTTTCTTTTGAAGTTCCTCCTGAAGAAGATGTGCCACCATTTCTCTGCTCCTCAGAAATTAGAAGAGCAATCAACTCCTCAAAATCAAGAAATCTTTCACGGATGGAAATGGATGTTCGGAACTGTGCATAATCCTTTCCTAGACCATTCAAGGTCACAGAAACTAAATCATCATCTTCCACTGGCGACCCAATGGAAGCAAGTGCATCTGCAATCTTCTTCACCTTCATGTGGTAGTCATTGATGCTCATACTTTCTCTTTGCACATTGTGCAACTCTTGCTTGAGCTGCATTTTCCTGGCTTGTGTATTTGTGCTATACATTTTTGACAAAGTATCCCATGTCTCCTTTGGCGTACTTGCATCTTGAATATGCACAATCATAGAGTCTGAAATGCTGATAGACAGCCAGTACATAACTTTCCTCGCTCTCTCATGCCATGCTTTAAATGCCTGCATTTGCTGCTGATTGGGAACATCAGGAAGAACTGGTTCTTCTTCATTTCCTGCAACAAATTCCCAATATCCTTTTCCCATAAGGAAATTCGTCATTCTAAACTTCCATGCTTGGAAGTTGTTCTTGTCAAGCTTTTCAGTGACAATCTGTGAAAGAGAATCAAACGCCATTACAGAACACTGTAAAAAGTTCTGTCACTGTAAAAAACACAGCTTCAGCCTCCCAAGGGCAAATCTGCAGAACTGACGAAAGTGGTATTTGACCACATAGTCACTTCCTAGTGACGATTTTGCATCAACAGGCAACAAGGATGATTCTGTAACTCCCAATGTCTCTGCGCATAGGCATACGATGCAATTTCTATGGTAACTTTTCACCGACCTGTAGAACAATGGTCGCACAGCATAAAACATGGCCTTTTCCTGAGTGCATGCAAAAAACTTTCGTCTCCAAAACAGGCCCCGAAATGGCCTCAAATCAAAAAAATAGAGCAACCAAGGGCTAAATCCCTATCCTGCAGCATATACTGCCCTCTTGCTACACCGCGAAGGGCATCTCAATCTGAGACAATGCACTCTTGTACTTTCGGCTGTGCTACCTGCAGAGACTTGCTCCCAAAATAGAAAAATGAAAGCAACATTGGTCCTCTTACCAGAACACCGCGAACTTGGTTTGCTTTCTTGAGCTCCTTACCACGAACAAGGCTCTGATACCATGTCAAGATTGTGGGAGAGAAGGAAGGAGTAAAAGGCATAGTGGGCGCAATATATATTTATTTTTTCATGAATACATGTTGTACAAACGCCTCTATTACAAGGTGAGAATCAACATTCCTTTGTCTGAGAGCTAAAATTTTACCCTTCCGGTGCTTTGATACATCTGCAGTTGCAAATGCTTTCACCCTGAAAGCTCCCTTCATACTTGGACGTATATGTACCCAAGACGAGCAATGATACATATCAGTGATCCAATTCCCTTCTTTATCTTTTTTGTTATGTACTTCTATCAAGAGAATGATTGTTCTTCTCTCAGGCATTATAACCTACGCATTAGACGTAAAAAGGTATATATTAACCGCTAAATAATAAGCATTTTAAGTCTCTCTAATAATCACCAATATGCCATACAAATCAACATGGCATTAAGGGATATTTACACTTTTGTAAACAGACACAAACATCGACATCAAAACACATGTGGATATGTACACGACATAAAGTTTAGATTCAATTTCAAGGCATCACTTTAATCATACCATTTACATAAAATATAATGAAAAGAATAGCACAAGAATACTCAGAGAATTTTGCCAAAATAAATTTTATTATAATGAATGGAAGTCTGATTTGACTCAATACATTGTATGAAATGTGGGTATTATAAAGTAGTTGTTACAAGGATAGCAACCACATGGCATGAAAAACTTAATAGGCACATTGGATTGAAACCTAAGATATTCTAAGACTCAACATATTGTGTGTTATATGGATGATATGATACAAGAGTTTCATGGATCGTTGCCAATTGGCATGGAGATCCGAATGGACACATAGGACCAATAAAGCAGAGGATTTTTGAACCATTGACTTCCATCAAATCCATATCATCCAGCACAAAGGAATCACTCACCACATCAAAATAGTCAATCGAGAATTATGTGCTTCACCTAGACCTTGTACAATACCTGCATGTACAAAAAAATAACAAAAATACTTGGATGAATCTCTTTTAACAAAAAATATCTAGATAACTACATGAGTAGAAGCAATACAAAATAGGGCCAATTTACCTATAAGCTAATCTGTTGAAGATAAGATTGAAACGCTGCTGATCAAAACCCATTGCAAATGATGGACATAAGAAAACATCAATCCCATCAAACATAAAAGTCACTAATCAAATGAATAAATTTTGGCACCACAAAATATGGCAATTTTACTCGTAAATTGAGCTTTAGAATCTCTACTCTACCTTGTGTTAAGTGCTGCAACAACAGTTGATCCTTAAGTTAAAACTAGCATCAAACCCTATTGTAAAGAGAGTAGAAAAGGGATAATGCAGAGAGGAAGAAATAGAGTGTGTGTGAGTACACGAGAGAGAGAAAGAAATGAGCACTTATCCAATCTTGCCCAAATTGATTTCTGCAAAAAGACAACAGCAAGAGTTAGTATTTACATAAAGGTATACTAAAAAAACAGTAGAAAAGAGGAAACACAAAGAGATAAAGAGAGAGGGAGAGAGAGATGAGCACTTATGCAATGCCACCCAAAATGATCTCTGCAATAAAACAACAATAAGGATTAGAACTAACATCATGTTGTATTGAAAAGATATTAGCAAAAAAAAAAACAAATAGAGAGAGCGGTTAACACCTTTATCTCTTGCTCCAAATAAACTCTACAAGAAAACAACAATTAGAACCAACATCAAATTCTATTGAAAACACAACATAAAAGAGAAACAGCACACATAGAGAGAGGGGGGAAAGAAAGGGGAGAGAGAGAGAGAGAGAGAGAGAGAGATGAGCACCTTTGCCTCCTGCCCAAAACAACCTCTGCAATAAAACAGCAATAACACTAAGAAACGATATCAAACCCTATTGAAAAAATAGCAAACAAGAGAAAATGCAAAGAGAGATGGACACATGTGTTTTGCCCAAAATCTGGAGCTGCATGGAGAAGAAAGTGTAGAGATAAGCAGAACGCTCAGAGCCTTAATTACTCTCAACAAGAAGCTTCAATGGAGACGAAAATTCACGCGTGCAGAGAAGAGAGAGAAAGTGGCTTGCTCAACTTTTGGGTTAAATTGATTTCGTGAGAGGGAAAAAAATCGAATTTGAAAATTCTCCAAAAAAAGGAGGGAAATACGATGTGAGAGAAACTTAAATTTTGTGTACTGTTCATTCTCCCTTTTTTCAAATCCCCCACTACCCCTTTTTGTAATTTAAAAACCAAGATTTGGAGAGAGAAGATTCACCATGGATGTCAACATCTAGCCTTCCTATTGGACAATCCAAAAGACCCACATCTTAAACTATATTATTTTCAAGGGCCCGTTTGTGAGTTCATTTTTTTCCTAATGCATGTTTTGGTTGTCCATTGGAATTAATAAGCAATCAAGGTTTCCATTTTTTAAACGGTTTGATTAGCGAGTTGATTGAATTATATAAGATTAAGCATTAAAAATCACATCTTATTATACCACAGTACTGGCCAAGTAGAAGTGACTAATGGAATTATTTGTGGGATTTTAAGTAAAACAATTGCCTCTCATATACGAGACTGGGATTAGCATCTTTATGAGGCACTTTAGGCCTTTCAAACTACCTATAAGGTGACATTCCAAAATATGCTGCTTAATTTTATGGAACCAATTTTATATTCCCTATTGAGTAGGAATTACCTACTTTATGAGTGGCCCGTTTGATATGGTTAGGGAAAGTTGAGTTGTTGAAATGCAGGATTTTACAATTAGTGCAATTAGATGAGGAGTGATTATTAGCTTTACAGAGTCTAGAAGGAAGGCAAAAGTATCATAAAGCTTGGCATGATCAGAATCTCAAAGTATAAGAGTTTAACAATAATGATTTACTTTTATTGTATGAAAATTGCTATTACAAATTTCATGGAAAGCTTAAAATTCATTGGTTGGAACTTTTTAAGGTTATCAAATTTTATGATAATTTCTCTATGGATGTGTAAGATTAGAAAATCCCTCACTAATTTGACTTTTGGATTTCTTTTGTTTTAGGGGGGGGGTGTGGTTTAATGGGATATAGGTATGGATATTCTATGGATGGATGTGCATTATCCTCATCTTGATGTTGACAGTGTTGATCCTATTCATGCATGACCTTATAGTATTCCTCCATTTCAAACATATGACACGACTTTATATGCTTCGAGAGGTGAGGCATGATGTGGTACTTTATTTGTAGCTATTTTTTATTTATAGTATCATCCACCATTTAGTTGTATGCCTTACTAGTGCCGTCTTTATGTCCATGTGCAGCTAGTGTGTTAGCAATGTCACACTCATCATTACCGACACTATAACACCACTACCATGTAGAAGGCTATAGGTTTTACTTATCAACACCACAACTATGATAGTGACTCTATCATATCTTGACCTTCAACTAGATTATAGTTGTCCCTATTGGGATTATGTTGTCATCGGTATAGATAGATGCGATCGAGGGCTACTCCTCGGAATGTGGCACATATGCCTTATTTTGATGATGTAGCTCTGCTCCATGAGATGATAGTTATTTTTAAGTGATGCACTTGAGAGCACGTCTTTGACATCTGATGTGCCTATACTATAGGCTATTCATAGGAGCATCATGTATTTAGTAGTTTAGTTGATAGGTTTGTGACTTTAATCATATAGATGATTTTGGCATTTGGTTATTGTTTGTCTTAGAGGATTTTAGAGAGTGTGAAGAATTTCACTTAGATATTTTGTTCTCTTAGGTTGTTTCGTGTCAACTTTAATTTGATCCAAAAAAAACCCCAAAAAAACTACAAATCATATTATGCTTTGTTTATATATTTTTTATTTTTAGTTTCTCATGCATTATAGTTTAAATAGTTTTCACATAGTTAGGTAGTTGCACGCATGGTTAGGTGATCCATATCATAAATATATATACTCTTTTGAATTAAAAAGTATTTACAAACTACACTAAATTCTAGGAGGTTTATAGTTAGGGACCATTTACTGGTTGTTCTAGTAGAACATGGTGGGTTAGTAATTAAACTATAAGAGTCCTATTTGGTATGGTGGTATTAGCTTGCCTTGTTTGGATTCTTTGAAAGGCATTGTACTTATTTGTGATACCATTTCAAAAGCATTATTTCTAGTAAAAAAGTAGTGTGGCAATTATTGCATAGACAAATTATTGTCTTCTCAGCTATGCATACACCTATCTTGACTTCTTATTGAGATTTTGCTACCCTGCCAGTCCAGTCGTGCCTTTAGTAGGCCCTCTCAGTTACCCTAGGGCCTGCTACATGCATGGTTCATTATGCCAATTGATGTACTCTCATATTGACAGATTGCAATTGACAGCTTTGGGTGCTTGTCTAATGTATTTTGGTTGCTAGAGTCTCTTACACACCCCCATGATGTAAGCTATCACTTGGCAGCTCTAGTTTTTCATGTATTAGTGATAGCTCAATTTTGGCTCGATTTTCTTACTGTTTCACTTTTTTTTACTACAAATTGTGCATCATTTAATGTGAGGGAAATCACTTTTGTCTAACTCTATTTTGGTCATACTTTGTGGACAACCTCTTGGTTTAGTAGTTCTTCTTGCTTTGGTCTTGATTTAGCAATGGTTTTAGGGCTATTACAACAGCATGTTTTGATAGTTTGTGCACTTTTTTGCCTTCATTATGGCTGGTGGATTGAGTGATAGTGCTATTTTTAATATTGGCAAGTTGGATGGCACCAACTACAGCTACTAGAAAGCCCAAAGCTAGCAAGTTCTAGTGCAAAAAATGCAAGTTAGGCCCTTGAAACATAAGGGTGTCAAGCCTGAAATTATTGATGTAGAGGGTTGGACTAAGTTAGATGAGCTATATAATTCCACCATCATCATATTATCCCTCTCTAAGAAGATGTTCTATAATATTGTCTCAAATGGCCATTCGTCATGGAAATTATGGAAAAAGATTCACAATGTCTATGACAAACAGAGCCCCGCTTCTCAAATGTATTAGTTGAAGCAACTCATAGACCTTCGCATGAAGGAGAGCACTTCTATGTCATCTCACTTAAATGAGTTTCATTCCATTATCAATCATTTTTTCTCATAGGGGATTGAATTCAAGGGCACTCTTCTTCCCTTTTTTCTCTTAGTTACACTTCTAAATCATGGGATACATTTCGTACTACTATGTGTGTCAGCATACCTATTGATGGGTTACAGTTGCAAGATGTAGAGGGTGCACTCTTGAATGAAGAGGTTAACAAAAACAATGTTGATGCTTCCTACACCTCTCATGATTTGACTGTTAGAGGCAATAATGGTAGGAGCGAAAATGACCGCCGTGGGAGAGTCTCTCAACAGTCTTGCTCTTAGTCATGTGGATAGTCTCGCACTAAGTCTCATGGCTGTAAGTCCTCATTGACTTGTCATTATTGTGGAAAAGCAAGGCATATTCAATCATAGTGCCATAAGATGCGTGAGGAAAAGTGCAAGGAAAAGGGCAAGGGTAAAGTACGTGACAAAGATCGTGATTGCAACATTGTCCCTAGCAAGTCCAGCATCAAGATTGAAGAGATTAATGTTGTGCAGACTAATTCATATGATGATTACATACTTGTAGCTTCTTCTATTGATACTTTAAAATTGAGTGATGCTTTGTTAGGGTACACTCGGTGTTAGTTGGATAGATTAAGGGGCTTTCTTCCATGTGACCCCTCACAAAGAGTGGTTTCACTCCTATCACAATTTGAATGGATCTATTTGTTTGGGTAATGACTTGGCATTGGAGATAGTTAGTATTGTGATGTCCAACTATGATTTGGTTCAGGTTGCATGTTTAATCTTCATGATGTATGTCATGTATCGACTCTCACAAAGAGCCTTATTTCAGCTAGCACTTTTGATGATACAGGCTATGTGGTTTTATTTTATGATTCCTCATGGAAGATTACACGCTGGAATCTTATTATTGCACATGGTTCTAAGTTCAATACTCTCTACCCTTGCTTGTATCTGGGTTAGTTGGCCATATTTTAGTAGTGGATGCAGTTTCACATGTATTTCTTTGGTATCGTCACCTTGGGCACATGTCCTTGAAAGGACTGAAAGTGCTTACTTGTTTGTAATATCTTCCACCCCTTGGCTATAAATGCTTTAAGTCTTGTGATCATTGTTTATATAGTAGGCAGACACATAATACACATCAAAAGTTTAGTATGACATGTGTGGGTGAGCCATTGGTTCTTGTTTGTTCCAATGTATGTGGTCCCATACCCTGCAAGTCATTATGTGGTGCAAAGTATTTTGTCACTTTCATTGATGACGATACGCATAAGGTTTGGGTATTTCTCATAAAGAAAAAATTGAAATCCTTGGCTACATTTCAGCATTGGCTTTCTTTGGTTGAGAATTATTCTAGATATAGGTGAAAATGTCTAAGGTCAGACAATGGGGGTGAGTATGTATCTAAAGCCTTTGAGTAGTTTTATGATGAGAGGGGTATTAAGCATTAGTTGACCACCTCGTACAACCCACCCCAGAATGGTATGGTTGAGAGCATGAATACAATAATTCAAGAGTGATTTCATGATGTGCTTAGCTAGGGAGGCTTACCACAACATTTTTGGGTTGAGACAGTTACTATTATCATACACTTGATAAATCAATCCCATGTATTGCTCTTGACTATTAGGTTGTAGAGGAGGCATGGCCTGAAAAACCTCCCTCATATGCTCATTTACATGTCTTTGGTTGTGAGGCTTTCTGCCATGTACCCAAGGATAAGTGCAATAAGATGGATCCTAAGTCTACGAAATACATCTTTTCTGTTATGGGGATGCATGTGAGATAGGCTATCACCTATGGGATCTACAGCTCGAAAGGTTATCCATAGTTATGATGTTGTTTTCCATGAGGAGATGAAAATGTATAAGCAGCTTAAGCATGCCATTGAGGTACATAAGGTGATATTTCAGGAGGAGCCTTCTCTAACTATGTAGCCAACTAGACAACCTACAATTGATGCCCTAGTTGCCCTAGTCCCTGATGCTCCACAGGATGTATAGGCCCCATAGCCATCTTTGAGGTGGTCTACTAGAGTTAGATGATGGCTTGTGTGGTTTGAGCCCTCTATGGATTATGTTATAGTGACAGATACTGGTGAGCCTCTTACTTATGATGAGACTGTGCATAGAGGTGATAGTCACTCTTGGGAGAGGGCCATGCAATTAGAGTATAACTCAATGTAGAAAAATCATACGTGGAATTTGGTTCCTTTTACTTAGTGGCAAAAAGCATGATTTGCCATGCAAGTGGGTGTATAAGTTGAAAAGTACCCATGAATGCCCCAAGCTGAGATACAAGACTGGACTGGTTGCTAAGGGATTCAAGCAAGAACATGGTGTGGATTTTGAAGAAGTCTTCTCTCCTGTTGTGAAAATGACTACCCTACACTTAGTACTAGCTTTGGTTGCTCAAGTTGACTTAGATCTCTATGAGATGGATGTCAAGACATCATTTCTTCATGGAGACTTACATGATGAGATCTATATGTAACAACCTAAGGGATTTGTAGAGAACATAGCATGGAACACCTGGTGTATACAGTGAGGAAGAGCCTTTATGGTCTTAAGTAGGCACCTAGGGAACGGTATCACAAGTTTGATGCCTTTATGCACTCATAGGAATATTCCTGCAATGATATGGATCTGTGTTTATACATGAAGAAGGCTTATGATGGCAACCTTATGATTTTGATCCTCTATGTGGATGATATGTTGATTGTTAGGAGTACTCATGATGAGTTGGATGCCTTGAAATGTCATATCAAGAAGAGATTTGAGATGAAGGACATGGGACATGCCTCACATATTCTTGGGATGTGCATTATGCGGGATTGCTATAAGGGGCTCCTCTACTTGTCACAAAAGGAGTACAACCATAAGGTCCTTGAGTGGTTTTATCTGCATGATATTAAGCCTATTGGCTATCCTTTACCTTCTCACGTGAAGCTTAGTCACAAGATGATTGTTCACAGTCTAATGAGCAAAAGACTGAGATGGCCAAGATCCCTTATGCATCTTTTGTGGGAAATTTGATGTATGTCACGATAGCCACTTGTCCTGACATAGCATTTGCAGTGGGAGTTATGGTGCACTATAAGGCTACACCTAGCAAACATCATTGGGATGTCGTCAAGGGTATTAAGATGTACCTGAAGGGCACAACTACTATGTGCATCTATTATGGTAGCCAGGATACAAGAGTCATAGGATACATTGATTCTAATTATGCAAAACATGTAGACAGTAGAAAGTCCACCAAGACAGGATGCACAACTAGTCCCTTAGGAGGTAGATTAGCTATTTGGGCAATTACAAAACATGAGGTTGGGAGCTTTATGAGAAAAAATTTGGGAAGAGGTAATGGGGGATCTATAGGACAGACCCATTAAGAAAATATAGGAGGAAGAGAAGGAAATGGAAGAGGCTATTTTAGGAGACAATTGATTTGTTATTCTTGTAGAGAGGTAGAACATATAAGCATAAATTGTTCTTATTCACCTAGAACATGAGGAGACATATATCATTCACTAAAAAATCTTCCAAATAGAAAAAATGATTATGATATTGGAATTAGAGATCATTGTACATCCCAAGCACCAAGATCAACAGAGGAAGAGAAAGGTAAGACTACCATAAATTATATCCTTGTTGAAAAAAAGAGTGAGGAAAATAGGACAGTTGATGTAATGCCTACAACCAAAAGGAGGAGAGATGTAGAGAGAAAGGAACTTGAAACTAGTAAGATTGGTGAGGAAAGAGGGAGAAAGGCAAAGAAGGGAGAGAGGAAAGAGGAGGGAGGAAAAAATGTAGAAACCTAAGAAACAATATCATAGTTTTGGCATTCCTTTGGGGGAAGGGGAAAGTGACTATGACTTGAGAAACAATATGATAGGTAGGAAAGCAAACATACATTTTTCACAATTAATGGAGCTATATCCTAGGATGAGAGGATAGTGGAAAAAGTAAGTAAACCTAAAAGAAAATGAAAGAAGGAGAAGAACAATAAGACTTTTAATTGTAGAAGAACTACTAGATATATGCCCTTTGTAGATGCATGGTTTAAATAAAAATATAGGGGAGGTATATATAAATGGAGGAGTGCAAGTCAGTGTGATTACTCCAGCATGTGTAGAACATTTTTATCTTTGAATAATTGCAGGATCCGAATTTTGAATTAGGCTTGCAAATCATGCTAAAGCGAAATGCATACGTATAATTCAAGACGTGGAGATAAAAGTCTATGTTGTAGCCATGAAAATAACTTGCCATGTCATGCTAGTAGCAAGGTTAGGGGTTTTCCTCTTATTCTTAGTAGACCTTGGCTTAGGATGGCTAGAGCTATACAAGATTGAGGTAGAGGAATCATAATAATTTATGATCAAAGAGGGATAGCAAGAAAATTTGACATGACATCAAGAAGAGAAATTGTGAATAAAGATGATAGTGAAGAAGAAGAAGAGGAAGAGAGTGATAGTACTGAAGAAGATGGTAGTGAGGGTGAGAGTTCAAAAAGTGATTCAAATGCAAAACTTTCATTAATAATAATAGAGAAAGTGTTAGAGAGATATGCAATAAGGTGCTACAGAAAGCCATCTAGACCTCTAAGTTAGAGTCCCATATGTTTCTGTGCCACTTAGGCTAAACCTCATATCCTTCCACTCTCTGGGGTACCTGTCATGGCGATCAAGGCCGAGACCCATGGACCGCTTATTGGTTCAAGTGTTCCAAGTTGAGCACCAATGGCTACCTCTCACATATCCGATGCGATATCTATCTCTACGGATATAGTGAGCTTACCTCCATGCCTGATAGAGTTACCTCTTCTCCCAAGAACTCCAATAGCTCCACTATCCAAGTGCAAGCTTCAAGCAAGCTCCATCCTCAAGCTCCGTGCTCCGATCTCCATTTTCACGAGCAAGACAAGAGAAGAGAAGAGAAGAGAAGAAGAGAAGAGAAGATGGAGAATTTCTCCTCCCTGATCCCTCACCCTCACACACTCACTCCCTCACACTCTCACACTCCCTCCCTCAAGCACATCCATGCTCCGAGCTCCATTGCTACGAGCAAGAGAAGAGAAGAAGAGAGGAGAAGATGGAGAACTTCTCCTCCCCGATCCCTCACCCTCACACACTCACTCCCTCCCTAAAGCACAAGCTCAAGCAAGCAAGCAAGCAAGCAAGCAAGCAAGAAGAAGAAGAAGAAGAAGAAGAAGAAGAAGAAGAAGAGACCCACTTTTGGCCACACACAAGAATGAGCTTCTCATTCAATTTTCAACTTTATATACAAAACCCTAAATCCCTTTTGGGCGGTAATCCCCTTATCCCCTTTTTTACATGGTCGGCCGTCGTGGCCTAGGCCGTTTTTCCCATTGTCTTTCTAACTTCCTTCTTACTACCCATCTACCTTTACAAATTGCACGGGTGAGAGCCTGGCACTCTTAAAATAATTCATGGTGCACCATGTACTTATAAATCATGGTGTGCCCTGTGCCTTTTTTACAAA
Source organism: Lygodium microphyllum (assembly GCF_053477565.2). Lineage (NCBI taxonomy): Eukaryota > Viridiplantae > Streptophyta > Polypodiopsida > Schizaeales > Lygodiaceae > Lygodium > Lygodium microphyllum. The sequence goes on from NC_141162.1 coordinate 94,141,853, forward strand.
ATTATTAACTTGCACTTTTTATCGTGCACCTTTCTCCTTGATTTATGACTTTTTTGCACTTCTTATGTTTCCAAATTCTTCTTGGTGTGCCTTCATCTTCTGCTTTATATTTTTTGGCTTTTTCACCTTGTTCATTTGAGGGTTAACATTACCCCCCCTAGATGAGTGCCAATCCCATGGCACTCATCGTTGTAGGTAGCAAGCTTTGGCATGCATCAAAGATATGGGTGGAAGGGACAACTGTGGTTTTTCGTGGAGGAGTTTTGGTGGTGGGGCGGATGAAGGCTGGGGCGTGTGGTTGGTGGATGGCTGGTGGTAGGGTTGGTGAAGTTGGTGATAGGGTTGTTTGTTGTTGGAAGTTGCACTCCTGTGTCGGCACAGGTGTTGGTGTTCTGGGGATACTGCGGCCAACGATTCTTGGTGGGCTTGCATGATGATAAAGGATAAGAATTCAGAGTTGAGTGTTGATGAAGGGCAAACGACACTTTATTTGGAGTCTTCAATACCTATAATTGAAAACCTCTCATATGTGGTCTCTCCATGGGGGTAGTGCTAGTCTCCTTATCGTGCACAAGGCGTAGTTTCATTAGTTTGGGAGACACGTCGTATTGTCCTACACTTGAGGACCCAAACTGTGTATATATTTTGGTGCAGATATTATACGAGTGCTCATGCATACTTAGATATTACATAGTTAGAAGACCGCGGGTATGGTTTCTCATTGCAATGTGTGGATGAAGCAAAGTTGTCCATGTTGAGAAGAAGTACACAAGAAGGTGTATGAGACATCCTTTGCGTTGTAACAGCACGATGTAGCATAATTGAACACATTGACATAGAAATTTCGGTAGCTTGTAGCTATTGGGCTTGCTCGACGAGTACGGTGTACTTTTCATGGCCATTCGTGCAGTGCTTACCATGATCAATTGCAATGATACTAAGACGGTGTGCAAAAAGGAATCGTGCAATTGGGTCAGGGTGACAGGTCTAACCATAGGTGAGACAAGCTTCCTAGGTATGTCTTGCCCTTGATGTGCCGTGAACAATTGTGGGGGATGTGTAGAGGGCTAGGGAACTAGGGACAGAGCCAGCCGACTAAGGTCACTAGGCGTACCTAATTTGAGGACCCCGAGGTGTTGTGCTGTGATTGTGAGTGCTTTTTTTTCTTTTCTTTTCTTTTCTTTTTTTTTAAAGAATAACCCGAGTACAACAATTGCAATACATTGAGGCTATCAACCTTTCAATGGGTTGGAAAATGTCGAGATTTGAAGGTTGTGGAAATGGATATTACAACGATGTTTGTGCCCTAGCCTCGTTGCTAGAGAAATACTTGTTGAGATGGGGAGATACACTGCAGATTTTGCAAAACCTCTTTGTCTCGTGCGATATTGATACAATTGAGGTAACAGCTATTGTGAGTGCCAAGTGTAGAGTTTAACCTAGAAGGAGAGAGTGGCCCCTTATCCTACTTTGAGTCATGCAATGTAGGCGATTGGCAAGGGTGATTTTTGCTTTCAGCAGTGAGGATTCTCATGGCTCTTCGTGAGGTTGGTGGTCTTGCAGTGACTTGGGCCCTAAACACTTTCATACAAAGACCTGTGTTTTCCTTCATCCACTTGATGCTTCGTGAGAGTATATGCAAAGCACATCATCAATTATGATGAACGGATGCAACACAAAAAGATATTACTTTATCTAAATCCTATGGTGTTCACTATGATGCATCTCCTTGGCATTTGTCTCTTTAACTACTTAAAGACAAAAACTTATGGCAAGATGGCCTTTCTTAATCAGCTTATACAACATAGGGGCTATTCTATTTGTATGAGGTAGGGTGAGTTCAAGTGGTCACGCGACTGGGGCTGGTGAGGGGCTCCCATCAGGCAAGGTAGGGAAGATATCGGCCGGGACCCGAATGGTGTAGTCCCTTGCCGCAATTATTTCAAGAATTCTTATAAATAATTAATCAAATTCCCTCTTGTTTCTAGCTGCCTTCTCCTCTTTTGAGCACCTGGTGCCCAAGCGTCTGGTGAGGGTTTGCACGGCCTGGGTTGCCACCCCCTGGGCGTTCCCTTGAGCCTTCGTTTTCCTGGCGGCCTGGGAAGTTTTTGGCCTGCATCCGAGGCAATGTCACTTAGGGCCTATTTTTGGTACGTACCTCTTAAGGGTAGGCACATTGCACTCTGGTGGAGAAGCTTGTGATGTATGCTCCCTCTGACAGCAGATCGCGTCCTTGCAGGCTAGCTACACTGGGTGCTTCTTGACGGCTACTGTGAGGAAACCTACAAAAAGTGAACCAAGGGTTAGGCCCTGAGGCAGGATGGAATCTATCGCATGATAGGGATTAACCAATAGATCATCAAGCACATAGCAATCATTGTAGAGGGATGGCCCCCGTGATAATATTCGACCTGCTTCAACCGTGGGGCGTATTCCAGTCATCAGTAGTAGATCTTTGCTCACCCCAAATCACACACACTAGTTGTGATGAACTGGGGCATGACTCATTTCTGGAAGGGGAGATCATAAGTGGAGGGAGAGCTCGTAGAAAGGGACGGTGCCCCGTGTACACCCTCAAAGGTGTTGGTTAGGGCTTCCCATGGAGGTCATGAGGACTATTTGCCCTTTACACAAAAGCAGGAACGGTCACACGACTCCTGGACGTGTGGTGAGAGGAGGACCCTAGGATCTCAACCTATCAAACCCAAATTTTCTCTCTACACTTGACTATCGTTGCTTGTGTGTGTGCTCACTTGGGTATTATTTATTCACAGTCACAAAACATATTGTTCATTTATGTACAATTTATGCATCCATGTCACTTCGTGGGGATAAAAACTAGTTGTAGAAGTCAAGATTATATTGGAGTGTGGCACATGCATCCAATACTCATGGCAGCTTACTCTATAACAATAGATATTTTGCAACATCGAGTAGCATTTTACCTTGTACGAGCCTACTCGCAACATGTAGCTCCTCCTCAATGAGAACCTTACCAATTAGAGAGTTTTCTTGGCTAGTTTTGGCTAAGTCCATACCCCGAATGGCAATCAACGAAAAGTTGGTGTCACATAGGTTGGGTCTCTTTGAGACCACCATTTGGCCAATCGCTCCTCTGAGACTGTCATAATCTAGGCTCCCAGATAGACCATTGTAATGCGGTTTTCAACCCAACATTTTTCAATTTGTCTTTAACCCTCTGATTGTCACTTTAGTTGCTCTATCTCTAAGAGATTTGGTTGGCAGAGCACATCATTGAATGTAATAGTTAAGCGTAGTTCATCGGCTTCCTTGTCAGAGATGAGTCACATGCGTTCATGTAGGAGCCTGTCATAGTGCTCGTCAAGATGCTCTTGCTCTTTCCAGGATAGGGAAAACGGCAAGTATTCTAATGTGCCCATGTCTGCAAGGACATAGACATGTGCGAACACTTTGACCTTAGCATCCAACTCAGGTAAGCATTCTGAATCACTTCTATGTTCAATGAGGGCTTGCTCGGTTGCTATCTCATGCAAGGTCCTAGGAGTTTCCCTAGGCTTTAGCATAGTTGGGGGCTCATGCCTAGATGAGAAAGATTGGTCAATTGTAGGATTTCTTATGTCCTCGGGGTTTCCATGTTTCTCCTAAAGCTTTGTTGTTATTGCGTCATGGTTCTCCTTGGATGCAACTGGTATAGATTTGTCACCCTATTGTGACAGTGTTATATCCACTCTTGATTGGTCAATGCAAATTCTATTGTCGGTGGATTGAGTGTTGCAAGCAACTGCTAATGGTGATGGTTCCTTTGACTTATTAAAACACATGGATGTTTCTGAGGTTACATCGCTATTAGGGGAGATGGCAATGGGTTCCTTAGTGGGTGGACTCGATGCTTTATTCCCAAGTTCTTCCCTGCTCTTGGTCTCAATCTTCTTGGCATCCACAACCACTTGTAACTGCCGTTGTGTTTGTTGTGTTCTCCTTTTTTTTGTGGGAAATGAAGGTATCTTTCTTACAGACTCAAGACCCTGAACTAGGTCAGTCTCGTTGATGTGCTTGGTTGGGCCTTAGCACTCTCTTTCCCTGGTGTGCTCTCATGGGACTTAGCTGTGACCTGATGAACAGTCTTGGTCAAATGCGCCATCTCCTGGGCCACATCTTTGAGAGGTTTCTCCTCAAGCCTAGGATTTAGGTGCTTCAACAGTGCTGGAGGTATCAAGGATGTTGGTTGCGACACCTCTTCCACTAGTGAATGGCTAAGGACATATTCAGCAAGGGGCATCGTCACGGCCAAAGGTTGTGACTGCGGTGATTCCTAATTGAAAGTAGTAATGGCTAGTTCAGCGGATTGGCCACTATTGTTAGGTTGCAATGTCAAGTCCTTAAGCAGATCAGAAGTGCCTGTGTCTTTTGTTGCCCTTTGTGCATTCACCTATGTAGATTGAGCATTAGTTGAGCTAGTCACAATGGATTGCACAACTGTATCCTTAGGCTGAGAGCTAAGGGTGGTGTCATGTCCGGCATTTTGGACATTTGGAAGGTCAGATGGTGATAGATATTGGGATTGAGCAGCTGCACTTGACGACTATTGTTGTGCTTCTTGTGTCTGTTAAGGGAAAGAGGGCATAGGAGACTTGGGACTCCTAAGTGGCCTTGACACTGGCTGGACAATTTGCTCGTGGATATTAGATGATTCTGCCATTTGCTTTGTTGAGCAATTAACATTACCATGAGCAATGGTGTACCTATGATGCTCGTTATCCTCTTGGGAAATCAAAGGCTCCTTGGGCACTAATGGCTTTTGTGCACACTTGATGAGTGCATATGATATTCTCTTGTTAAGCACACTAGGCTGAGGATCTACCCTTTGAATAGTCCCTATGGGAGCTTTCGCTCAACCGCCAAGACCCATGGACCGCTTATTGTTTCAAGCGTTCCAAGCCGAGCAGTAATGGCTACCTCTCACATAGCCAACGCGCCATACATATCTACGGGTGTAGTGAGCTTACCTCCATGCTGATCAAGTTACCTCCTCTCCCGCATGCTCTGGTAGCTCCACAATCCAAGTGTAAGATTCAAGCAAGCTCCATCCTCAAGCTCCACGCTCCAAGCTCCATCGCCGCAAGAAAGACAAGAGAAGAGAAGAGAAGAGAAGAATAGAGGAGAAGATGGAGAGCTTCTCCTCCCCAGTCCCTCACCCTCACACACTCACTCCCTCACACTCTCACACTCCCTCTCTCAAGCACAAGCTCAAGCAAGCAAGAACAAGAAGAAGGAGAAGAAGAGGAGAGCCACTTTTGGCCACACACAAGAATGAGCTTCTCATTCACTTTTCAACTTTATATACAAAACCCTAAATCCCTTTTGGGCGGTCATCCCCTTATCCCCTTTTTTACATGGCCGGCCGTGGCCTAGGCCCTTTTTCTCATTGTCCTTCTATCTTCTTATCTTCCTTTCCACCGCCCGTCTATATTTACAAATTGAACAGGTGAGAGCCCGACACTCCTTGAATTAAACCATGATGCACTTGAGCTCTTTTACAAAAGTATTGACTTGCGCTTTTCCTTGTGCGCCTTTCTCCCTTATTTAGGACTTTTCTCCTTGTGCGTCTTTGTCTTCCGTTTCACTTTGCCTTGGCCTTTGTCTTCTGCTTTAGCTTTTCCAAATTTTCCACCTTCGTTCGTTTGAGGGTTAACATTACCCCCCTCCTAGACGAGTGCCAGTCCCATGGCACTCACCATCATAGGGAGCAGGCTTTGGCATGCACTGAAGACGTGGGTGAAAGGGACATCGATGGTTGCCATGGAGGAGTGTTGGTGGTAGGGTGGAGAGAGGTTGTTGGGGGGTACGTTGGTGGCCTAGGTGGCTTGTGGTAGGGTTTGTTGGAGTTGGTGGTAGGGCTTGTTTGTTGGGGATTGCACCGATAGCCAGTGCAAGTGTTGGTTTGTTGGGGATTTTGCACATGACGATTCTTGGTGGGCTTGCAGGATGATTAAGGATAAGAGTTTAGATTTATGTGTCGATGAAGGGCGAACAACACTTTCGTTGGAGTCGTCAATACCTGCAATTGAAAACCTCTCATAGGTGGTCTCTCCCTAGGGGTAGTGCTAGTCTTCTCTATCGTGCACAAGACATAGTTCAATTAGTTTGGGAGATAGGTCAAACTCCAAGCAAGCTGAGAGCATTGTCCTGCACTTGAGGACCCAAATTGTGTATATATTTCGATGCAGATATTATATGAGTGCTCGTGCATATTGAAGCAAAGTTGTCCATGTTGAGAAGAAGTACACATGAATATGTATGAGATATCCTTTGCATTGTGACTGCACGACGTAGCATAATTGAACACAAGGACATAGCACTTTCGGTGCTGGGAGCTATTGGACTTGCTTGATGAGGACGGTGTACTTTTCATGGCCATTTGTGCGATGCTTACCACAATTGATTGCAATGATACTAAGGCAGAGTGCAAGAGGGAATCGTGTGAAAAGGACGGTGTACTTTTCATGGCCATTCATGCGGTGCTTACCACAATTGATTGCAATGGTATTAAGGCAGAGTGCAAGAGGGAATCGTGTGAATGAGTCAGGGTAACATGCCTAACCATAGGCGAGACAACCTCCCTAGGTATGTCATGTCCTTGATGTGCCCTGAACAATTGTTGGTGATGCTAAAGGGCTAGGGGACTAGGGACAGAGCCAGCCAACCAAGGTCACTAGACATACCTAATTTGAGGACCCCTAGGTGCTATGCTGTGATCATGGGTGCTTCGTATCTTTTAGTTTTTTTTTCTTTTTTCCCCTTTTTTTTCTTTTTTCCTTTTCCGTTTTCTTTTTTGTTTTCTTTTCTTGTTCTTTTTTCTTTCTTTCTTTCTCTCTCTTTTTTTTTTGGACTTGCCTACGTACAACCATTGCAATATGTTGAGGCTATCAGCCTTTCAATGGGTCGAGAAATGTCAAGCTTTGAAGGCTCAGGAAATGGATATTACAGTGATGATTGTGCCCTAGCCTCGTTGTTAGAGAAGTAGTCGTTGAGATGGGGAGATACACTTGAGATATTGCAACCCTCTTTGGAACGTGCGATGTTGGTACAACAGGGGTAACAGTTGCCGTGAGTGCCCGGCATAGAGTGTAACCCAGAAAGAGAAAGTGGTTAAGATCATGCTTTGGGCCATGCGACGTGGGCACTTGCACGGGTGATCTTTGCTTTCGGCAGCAGCGTGGCTTTGTTGCAACTCTTTGTGGGGTCGGTGGTCTTGTAGTGACTTAGGCATTGAACACTTTCGCACAAAGACCTGCGTCATCCTGCATCCACTTGTCTGTTCATGAGAGTAAATGCACAGCATATGCTGCAACTATAATAAACCAATGTAATGCAAGGAAACATCACTTATCCGAATTCCCTGGTGTTGACTTAGATACTTATCACCTGCACTTGATTAGCTTTTTTGTTTGCTAAAGTCGTGAAATATATTAAACGCAGATATGAAAAGTTTGTACAATTGGGGAACATGTCAGCACTTAACCATTTAAAGACAAAAGGTCATGGCCAGGTAGCATTTGATAAGCCTTTTATACAAGATGGGGCTACTCTATTTGTACAAGACGGGGCGAGTCTGGGTGGTCAGGCGACTGAGGCTGTGCTGGTGAGGGGCTCCTGTGAGGCTGGGCGGGGAAAATGCCAGCCGAGACCTGAATGGTGTAGTCCCTAGCCGTAACTATTGCCAATATGCTTTTGAACAATGCCTCAAATTCTTCCTTGTCTCGAGCTGCCCTCTTCGCTTTTGAGCACCTGGTGCCCGAGCATCTGTTGGGGGCCTGCACAACCAGTCTTGCCACACCTTGTGTGCACCTTTCAGCTTCTATTCCCCTGGACTGGGGATTTTTTGGCCTACATCCAGGGTGGTGTCACTTGGGGCTTTGTTTCTTTGCATACCTTTTGAGGCTATGCACATAGCGTTCCGGCGGAGGAGCTTGTGCATATGATGAGGAGGGGAGAGGTGAGGCATGCAGTGTTTGTTGTAGAGGGATGGCCCCCATGATGATGTTCGTTTTACCTCCAGCCATTAGCAGATCTTGGCTTATGTTAAGTTGCGTGGACTAGTTGTCATGGAGTGGAGCAGGGCTCATCCTTGGAAGGATAGACCGGAAAAGGGAAAAGGTGTATAGAAAGGGACAATGCCCCATCTACACCATCAGAGATGTTGGTCAGAGCTTCATATGGCAATAATGAGGGTTGCATGCCCTCCTCCTGTAGGTGGGAATGGTCACATGACTTCTCAATGTGTGGTGAGAGGAGGACCTGAGGATCTCAGCCTATCAAACCCAACTCTTCTCCCTGCGCTTGACTATCATTGCTTGTGTGTGTTGATCTTATCTATACAGGGTCACAAAAGTCATTGTTTATTTATATACATATTTACGAATCCATGTCACTTCACGAGGATAAAAACCAATTTTAGAACTCAGGATTGTACTGGAGTGTGGCACATGCATTGAGTACTCATGGTAGCCTTCTTAATAACATCAGGTATTTTACAACGTCAAGTATCATGGTACCTTGTCCGAGTCTACTTGCAACATGTAGCTCCTCCTCAGTGAGAACCTTATCATCCAGAGAGTTCTCTTGGCTAGTTCCAGCTAAGTCCGCAACCCGAATGGTAGTCATCACTCGAAAGGAAGTTGGTGCCACATAGATTGGGTCTCTTTGAGACTGCCATTTGGCTAATCACTCCTCTGAGACTGTCATAATCTGGGCTCCTAGCTCGGCCATTGCAACGCGGTTCTCAAACCAACATTGTTCAAATTGACTTCGACCCTCTGATTGTTGCTTTAGTTGCTCTATCTCTAAAAGATTTGGTGGACGGAGCATATCATTGAATGTTACAGTTAGGCATAGTTTGTCGGCTTCCTCGTCAGAGGTGAGTCGCATGCGTTCATGCAGGAGCCTGTCATAGTGCTCGTTAAGATGCTCTTGCTCTTCCCAAGATAGGGAAAATGGCAAGTATTCTCCAAGCTACTCCTTAGGGAATGCGCCCATGTCTGCAAGGACATAGACACGTGCAAACACCTTGAGCTTAGCATCCAACTCAGTTAAGCATTCTGTGACACTTCTATGTTCAACGAGGGCTTGCTCGGTTGCTATCTCATGCAAGGTTCTAAGAGTTTGCCTAGGCTTTAGCATAGCTGGGGGCTTAGGCCTAGATGAGTAAGATTGGTCAACGATAGGGTTACTTATGCTCTCAGGGTTTCCATGTTTCTCCTGAGGCTTTTTTATTATGTCATGGTTCTCCTTGGATGTGATTGGTATAAATTTGTCACCCTATTGTGACAGCGTTGTCTCCACTCTTGATTGGTCAATGCGAGTTCTATTGTTGGTGGATTGAGTGTTGGAAGTGACCATTGATGGTAATGGCTACTTTGATTTTTCAGAGCACACAAATGTGTCTGAGGTTTCACCACTATTAGGAGAGACATCAACGGGTTCATTGGTGGATGGACTCGATGCTTTATTCGTCAGCTCTCCAGCGCTCTTGGTCTCAATGTTCTTGGGGTTCACAACCACCTGGACTGATGTTGTTTTCGTTGTTTTCTCCTCTTTTTCTTGGTCAATGAAGGTGCACAACCTAATGACTCAGGACCCTAAACTAGGTCAGCCCCATTGATGTGCTTAGTTGGACCTCAGCATTCTCTTTCTCTAATGTGTCCTCATGGGACATAGCCGCAGCTTGCTGAATAGCCTTGCTAGGTTGTGAGGGTACAATTTTCTCTCTTTTTGGAGAGTCTAGCTCTTTAGCCAATTCCCTTCTATTTAACTCCTCCAACCTAGGCTTTAGGCGCTGTGGAAGTGCTAGAGTTATCAAGGAAGTTGGTTGCGACACCTCCTCCACAGGTTAACTACTAAGGACACGTTCCGCAAGGGGCATTTTCACAGCCAAGGGCTGTGACTGATGTGATCCCTGATAGGAAGTAGTAGCAGCTATTTCAGTGGACTGGCTACTGCTAATAGATTGCAATGTCAAGTCCCTAGGTTGATCGGAAGTGGTCGTGTCTTTTGTTGCCCTTTGAGCATTCACTTGTATAGATCGAGCATGAGTGATCTAGTCACATTAGGTTGCACAGGCATATCCTTGGGCCGAGAGCTATGGATGGTGTCATGTCCCACCTCTTGGACATTTGAAAGCTTAGATGGAGATAGAGATTGGGATTGAGCAGCCACCCTTGATGACTGTTGTTGTGTTTCCTGTGTTTTTTTGGGAAAAGAGGGTATAGGAGATCTAGGACTCTTAGGTGGACGTGGCACTAGTTGAATGATTTGCTCAAGGCTATTAGACGATTGTGCCATTTTCTTTGTTGAGCAATTAGCCTTCTCATGAGCAGCCTTGTGCCTCTGGTGCTCATTATCCTCTTGGGAAGTCAAAAGCTCCTTGAGCACTAGTGGTCTTTGTGCATGCTCGATGGTTACATATGACATCTGCTTATTAAGCATGCTAGGCTGAGGCTCTTTCTTTCGAGAACTCATGTTTGGTTTCTTGCCTCGAGACCTAGAGTTTCTCTTAGATTTCCTCTTGTGCTTCATTTCTTTTGATGCAATCTGGCCTTCAGCTGATAGAAGTGGTTTAGCATGGGGTTTTGGTACCCAAATCCATCAGTTACCTGCATAATACCCTTGAGCACGTAGCAACGCTTTGGATATCCATCTCGGTATTGTATCGGCTCTCCATCGATGCCTTCATCTATAAGGCTTGGGTTTCTTTTGGGGTCTTCTACGATATTTGTAAGTCCAAATCCTATCCTTGGCATTGTCTCTTAACCTTCTTGTTTCAGGCATGGCGTCACTCACTAGTTCTCGTTGTTCGACTTGTGCTTGTATCAACTCTTCCAACAATTCCTTGCTCTCGTTAGTAGGCTTGACTATTATATCAGCACCTTCCTTGCCTTTTCCTTGAGGTTTGATGAGGTCAGCCTTGCTAAAGGTTGTGACTATCCTCACACCTGGTAGTGTCACGTGTATCCTCTGTGCTACATAGTCGGCCTCACACTTAGTCACCCTTTTAAAGGATCTTCCGAAGAGGGTTTCCTTACCGTAATTAGCACTATTTGGAGGAACATGAAATAGGTTAGGCAAGCTTTTAGTTTCAATTGTCGCAAGGATTTTGCACCTCCCTATGAGTGTTTGTGGGTGTCCCTCGTAAGGGCTAAGGGTTGCATTAGTCGGTGTGAGCTCTGGTTGGCCTAGTAGGATCCATGCTTCATAGGTCAATATATTGAAATCTGCTCCTTCATCAATTAGAGCATCAATAGTGTGCTCTCTTTTCACGATGAGTTTGACCCTAAGATAAGCAGGTGGTACTATGTCTTCATCTTCTGGGTCTTGGCTTGTAAATTTAAGCCTTCTGACAAATGCCCTTGAGTCCCCAACTACACGATCAGATGTGGATTCTCCACTAGTGTCTTGGATTGTCAGTGCAGTCTATTCAAGAAGCATCTGTCATCAAGAATGTCATATCTAGTCATTCTTGCGATTGTAGCTTGATGTAGTTGCTTTTCGCTTTGACTAGATGCAGTCCGAATACAACACGTATGTATTTTTGCAATGTGGCCTTTTTGCCCTTATTGGCTAGATGGGCCCATTGAGGTTCTAGGGTCTCGGTTTCTCTCTGTTCGGGTATGGCTTTTGGTTGCTCTTTTGCAAGTGAGAATCCATGCTTGTGTAGAGCCATTACTACACTAGGGTCCAATTTGGAGGACTTATCACGATGCGCATTTTCTCTCCAACCTACTTGGGGGAGGTGCGGAGGGGGCAGAGCCCCCTCTGCGGGGGTCCGCGGGAGTAGTCCCCCCCCGGCGCGCAAGGCCGTTACAGCAAATGCCATATGTGATTTGAAAGACTGTTTATAGCCAAATTTTGAACTACTTGCTCTAAGTTTCAAGATAGTGATCGATCTATGATATGGTTTCGGCTCTATATGGTCTCTCGGTCAGTTTCAGGGTCTACAGGTTAAAATTTGAAAAAATTCTAAATTCGGTCCAACATGTCCAAATTGTAGGGGTCGAGTATCCAATTTGAACCCCTCCGAGGGCCGAGTGGAAAGGGTCAAATGTAACTGGTCCGAATATCAAATTCGGCCAGTCCAAGTCTGGTTGTCAGAGGGCCAAGTCCAATGGGCCGAGGCTGAATTTCAAAGTTGGTCCGAATGTCAAATTTGGACGGGCCGAGCGATGGCTATCCGAGTTGAGTGGGCGGAGTCAAGTGGTGTGAGTGGTAGTGGGCCAAGGGCTGAATGGTGGAGCGGTCCGAGGGCTGATTCTGGGACTCGACCCAAAATCTCAGTCACTCGGACATGCCGAGCACGGCGCGTTTTTTTTGCCGGACTTCACAAAATTCATCGTGCCAAGCATTGGAGGCCTTCCCACTAGTCGAGCAGCTCCAAATCCAACCTACTCATGTAGGGAAAGGTGTAGAATTACATGGGCTGGACAAATAACTCTCGAATGGCCAGATCGAAGCAGATCTACGTGAAGAAACTTTCTCCCTCTCTCATGCTCTCCTGAAACCCTGCAATGCACAATGTGGCCTTTCTTGCCACTCCTGGCCCCTTATCACCCTGCCCAAGCATGTACTCACCTTAGTCTTGCCTCCCTTACTAACATTTAACCCAAATTTTGATTTTTATCCCTTCTTTTCCATGTTTCGGCATGTTATACAGCAACAGAAAACCCTATTGTTTGCTCCAATGTTTTGCTCCTATCCTTCCTAAATGCAAGAAAAAATCATAAGGATTATAGCTACACCACTCCATCATACTTTTCGAAGTCCAAAACACCAAAAATCTACTTGCTAAGGAGATCGAATACCTCTTCAAACTCCCTCGCTTTCTACCTATCTACCTCAAGCACTGGTTCGGGGAAAACCCTACTCCAATGCTTGATTCGAAGTGCGCAAGCGCTCAAGGCTTGAATCCTTGGTCCCAACAATGAACCAAAATGTGGGAGCTTTCACTCAATTGCCAAGATCCATGGACCGCTTACTGTTTCAAGCGTTCCAAGCCGAGCACTAATGGCTAGCTCTCACATAGCCGTCGACGGGCCATCCATATCTACGGGTGTAGTGAGCTTATCTCCATGCCGATCGAGTTACCTCCTCTCCCGCACACTCCAGTAGCTCCACGATCCAAGTGCAAGCTTCAAGCAAGCTCCATCCTCAAGCTCCACGCTCCAAGCTCTATCGCCATGAGCAAGACAAGAGAAGAAAAGAGAAAAGAATAAGAGAGGAGAAGATGGAGAGCTTTGTTGAGATGACAAGCTCAACACATGTGGACATGGATGATGGACCGCCTGGTTAGATGGATCCACACGTCTACACTTTGCATGTCAGTGGTCATTATGACTTTCACATGGCCACTGACTCATTACTTATTATATTTAGGTTGTTACACCTATTTACAGCTCGCATAGTTATAGCGCCAGTCGATTAGTGTAGTCGGTTATGCATCGTTTGACTTAGTAGACCACTTTCCTTTATGTTGTATCTTATCTATACTTTTTGTATATTGTAAAGTGTGTGGAAGAAGAAAAAGAAACCAGCAAGAAAACGTTTTGGCCTCCATCTCTCTTCTTGTCTCTTGAGTGAGCTTCTCCTTGTGCATTCTGTATGTGTTTGGCGCATCATCTCGAGCAAGTCCCCCCACCACGCGATTCTTGACATGGTATCAGACCACGCCACTGAGAGAGGCTGATTTAAAAGGTTGAAGCAAAGGAGAAGAAGCAAGGTTCGAGCAAGCAAGCCACGGGTAAGAAGCTCTCCCATCCTTTCACTCTTTCTCTTGGATAGTGCTTGTGGAGGCACCGGAAGCAGGGCAGAGCAAAAATCTCAGATTGCAGTGAGATTTGGTGTGCGCAAAGAGCGCACTGTTTTCTGCAGATAAGCCTTTTTGGACTTAACTGCAGTTATTTTGGGCATCTGAGGCCGTTTCAGGGCCCGTTTTAGAGCCGCAAGGTTGAGGACAACAGTTTCAGGGTACACTGTGACTTCGACTGTATTGACCGAAAGTGGGTACGCAAGTTACAGATTTCAGATCTGTAAGTTCAAAGGTGTTTATCAGTGAGTAAACACAAGTTTTATCTTCAAACAGGTTGCAGATTGCATGTATTGTTGAGCAGACAGTGGAAAAGGCTGTCTGGTGTATTGCTATGCACTACAGGTCGAGGGTTGCAAAAGATTTGCTTGTTGTTTGGTATTAGTTTTGTGATAATGGCGGAGAACAGTGGAAGCCCCATCATTGAGAAGCTCGACAAGAACAACTACCCTTCATGGAAGTTCCGTGTCATGAATTTTCTTATTGGAAAAGGCCTCTACGAGTTTGTTTCAGGTGAAGAAAAGGAGCTGGAGGTGAGTGATCCTCCAACTGCAAAAGAGACAAAGGCACGGAAGGAATGGAATGCAAAAGATAAAAAGGTAATGTATTGGTAATCTGCAGTAATTGACAATAATATGCTGGGACACATTAGAAATGCAGAGAATTTATATGCAGCTTGGACCATACTTGAAAGTATGTTTTCTATAAATACAAAGGCACGAAAGATTCAACTCAAGCAAGAGTTGAATACATTAAAGAAAGGGAAGATGTCTATCAATGAGTATGCACTGAAGGTAAGAAGCATTGTAGATGCCTTGGCAGCAATTGATGCAATGCCCGATGATGACGATTTGGTGTCGTCTACCTTGGGTGGACTTAACAATGAAAAGGCTTGGAAGTCTTTTGTAACTTCCCTATATGTTAGAAAGCCATTTTCAGATTTCGATGAGTTGGTCTCTCTTATGATCACTGAAGAGATCAACATGCACAGTGAGACATCTGAAAGAAGTAGTGAACAGGTCCAAGCTTTCTACTCCAGTTCAGGAAGGGGACGTAGTAGGTTCTCTTCAAGAGGCCGTGGTATAGGACGTGGTAGTGACAACCAGCAAAACAGATTGAGTCAGCAATTTGGCAATATGCAGGTTTCAGGAGGTCGTGGTAACTTTAGAGGTAGGGGGAGCTTTAGAGGAAGAGGTGGATGGCAGAACAGAGTTTCTAACAACTCTGGTATTGTGTGTCACTACTGTGGTAAAACAGGTCATATTGCAGCCCAATGTTATGCTAAGAAAGATGATATTCGCAGTGGTAAGTTGCAGCAAGGAAACTATGCATCGTCTTCACGATAGAATGAAGACAAAAATGAACGTTTGTTTGTTATGCAGCATATGTTGAATGCTGTTACAGGAAAGGGAACACATGAAGATGTTTGGTATATTGATTCAGGTGCATCCAATCATATGACCAGCCATGCAGAATGGTTTGGAGAGATGCAAGATTTGCAAAATGCAGGTTATGTGCAGACGGGTGATGATTCATGCCACCCAATTTCACACATTGGAAAATTTCCCTTGTCCTTGCATGATGGTAAGACAAAGAGTCTTTCAGATGTATTACATGTGCCATCTATTACAAAGAACTTGGTGTCAGTGGGTCAGATGGTAAAGCAAGGGCTGCAAGTCAGATTTAATGCAAAGGGTTGCTTTGTAGAAGACTTCAATGACAAGTGCAGGTTAGTTGCAAAGGGAAGTAGAGTTGGACGTATGTTTACTCTGGATGCTGGAATCCCTACTATGAATGCTGCTATGTATGCTAAAGGAAAAGTTGTTGTTGCAGACATTGAAATTCGGCACAAACGCATTGGACATGCAAATGTTCAAAGGCTGAAATTAATACAGTCCAAAGGGTTGGTTACAGCTTTGCCTACATTTAGAGTTATAGAATTCCATAAGGTATGCGAAGCATGTCAATTTGGTAAGCAGACAAGACAACCCTTTTCACATGACAGAGATGTAAGCAGAAATATCCTTGATGTTGTGCATACATACATTTGGGGGCCTACACAAAGTGTATCTCTTGGAGGTAGTTCATACTTTGTCACATTCATTGATGATTGTTCTAGAAAGCTGTGGGTATATTTTATGAAGGAAAAGAGTGAAGCGTTTGAGCACTTTAGAACTTTCAAGGTTGCAGTTGAAAGAGAAACAGGCTTGAAAGTAAAGTGCTTGAGGTCAGATGGAGGGGGAGAGTACCTCTCAAATGAGTTCAGTGATTTTTTGAGGTCTCATGGGATAAAGAGACAGTTCACATGCAGGTATACTCCACAACAAAATGGGGTTGCAGAAAGGAAAAACAGGCATATTGCAGAAGTTGCACGCGCCTTGATGGCTGAAAAGAATATGCCTAAGCATTTTTTGTCTGAGACTGTTCATACTGCTGTTTATATTATGAACAGAACCCCCATAGCTGCAATTCATGGTATGACTCCTGAAGAATGCTTTACTGGCAAGAAGCCTGATGTATCACACTTGAAAGTGTTTGGCTGCATTGAATATGTTCATGTGCCAGATGAGTTGCGAAAGAAACTGGATCCAAAGGCTGAAAAGTGTGTCTTTATTGGATACTCTTTAGAGCAAAAAGGGTATCGCTGTTATAACCCTGTCACATGTAAGTTCAGAGTGAGCAGGGATGTCATCTTTGATGAAATGAGCAGTTGGTATGCATCTAGTGGTGATGCATTGGATGATGATGATGATCATGACACTCATGTGCATGCTGAAAAGCAAGAATCACGGACTCTTAGTGGACCAGAGACATCATCTAGTAGTCCTTGGTCTGGGAGACTAAGGAGTACCTCTACATCTTCAGGTGCATCTAGTAGCACTAAGGTAAAGACAAAGGAAAGAATAAAGTGTCAGAAGGCATTGATGCAGTTCTTGATGGAGACTCTAGTGGCTCAGAGAGCTTGGATGATGAGCTTGGCATTCCTTCAATGAGGACTCCAGGTGTGCAGAGAGCACACGTTAATGCAAAGACTCCATTGAGTGATTGGTTTTGAAGGTTATGCAGCTCACCATTATGCTTATATGGTGAAACTAGTTGAGGATGTTGAGCCCACATGTTTTGAGGAGGCTGTTGGTCATGCTCATTGGGATGCAGCAATTAATGAGGAGATGGCTGCATTAGAGGCCAATAAGACTTGGGATCTAGTATCATTGCCAAAGGGAAAGAAAGCTATTGGATGTAACTGGGTTTATAAGATTAAGCACAATGCAGATGGTTCTATTAGTAGGTACAAAGCTAGGCTGGGTGCAAAAGGCTATGCCCAGACATATGGTATAGATTATGATGAAATCTTCAGTCCAGTTACTAGGATAGCAACTGTCAAATGTGTGATTGCTTTGGTAGCAGCCAAAGGTTGGAGGTTGCAGCAAATGGATGTGAAGAATGCCTTCTTGCATGGTGATTTGCAGGAAGAAGTGTATATGGATCAGCCAGCAGGTTATGATGATTTAGAGCATCCCACATATGTGTGCAGGTTGAAGAAGGCGCTCTATGGGCTCAAGCAAGCACCTAGAGCATGGTCTGACAAGATCAGGGAGTATCTTGTCAATATTGGCTTTTATGTTTCTGATGCTGATCACTCACTTTATGTGAGAAAGGGAGATGTAGGTTTGGTCATCATAGTCATTTATGTGGATGACTTGATTATTACAGGTGATAGTGATAGTGGGATTGCTGAAGTCAAGGATTTTTTGAAGAAGAAGTTTGAGATGAAGGATTTAGGTGAGCTAAGATACTTCCTTGGCATTGAGGTGATCAGATGTGATGATAGTAGATGGTTGTCCCAAAGACAGTATGGCTTGGATATGTTGTCCAAGTATGGTATGAAAGCATGCAAACCACTTTCAGTCCCGTTGGAGCAGAATGTAAAGTTGAGCGCTGATGTTGGGGATGAGATAGAAGACCCTACTATGTTCAGGAGGATAGTGGGGAGTTTGATCTACATGACCATTACAAGGCCAGACTTGAGCTACGCTGTTGGTCTTGTGAGTCAGTTTATGCAAGTACCTAGGAAGCCACATTTGGATGCAGTCAGATGCATATTGAGATATGTGAAGTCCACATTACATTATGGACTTTTCTATGAGGCAAGTACAGATGTACAGGTGTTTGGATACACAGATGCAGATTGGGCTGGTAGTATGTGTGATAGAAGATCTACTAGCGGATACATGTTCCCTCCTGGTAGTGCAACAGTTGCTTGGAGTAGAAAAAAGCAATCTACAGTTGCCTTGTCGAGTACAGAGGCTGAGTATAGAGGTGCTACTATTGCAGCATGTGAGGTAGTATGGCTGCAAAAGTTATTGGCTGATTTGGATGTGCAGGTGGAAGGTCCAATTGTCATTTATTGTGACAACATGAGCAGTATACAGTTGGCTAGGAACCCTGTGTTCCATGCCAGGACAAAACATATTGAGGTACACTACCACTTTGTGAGAGAGAAGGTACTAGCAGGTGAGATTGACTTGGTGTATGTTAGCACACTAGATCAGATAGCTGACATCTTCAAAAAAGCGTTGGGTACAGAGAAGCTTCAAAATTTTCGAAGCTTACTTGGAGTTGCAAAGATGCAGTTGTGCTTGAGGGGGAGTGTTGAGAT
Source organism: Lygodium microphyllum (assembly GCF_053477565.2). Taxonomy (NCBI): domain Eukaryota; kingdom Viridiplantae; phylum Streptophyta; class Polypodiopsida; order Schizaeales; family Lygodiaceae; genus Lygodium; species Lygodium microphyllum. The sequence continues at coordinate 94,160,350 of NC_141162.1, forward strand.
GACAAGCTCAACACATGTGGACATGGATGATGAACCGCCTGGTTAGATGGGTCCATACGTCTACACTTAGCACGTCAGTGGTCATTATGACTCTCACATGGCCACTGACTCATTACTTATTATATTTAGATTGTTACACTTATTTACAGCTCGCATAGTTATAGCGCCAGTCGACTAGTGTAGTCGGTTATGCATTGTTTGACTTAGTAGGCTACTTTCCTTTATTTTGTATCTTGTCTATACTTTGTGTACATTGTAAAGTGTGTGGAAGAAGAAGAAGAAACCAGCAAGAAAACATTTTGTCCTCCATCTCTCTTCTTGTCTCTTGAGTGAGCTTCTCCTTGTGCATTCTGTGTGTGTTCGGCGCATCATCTCGAGCAAGTCCCCCCACCATGCGATTCTTGACAAGCTTCTCCTCCCCGGTCCCTCACCCTCACACACTCACTCCCTTACACTCTCACACTCCCTCTCTCAAGCACAAGCTCAAGCAAGCAAGAACAAGAAGAAGGAGAAGAAGAGGGGAGCCACTTTTGGCCACACATAAGAATGAGCTTCTCATTCACTTTTCAACTTTATATACAAAACCCTAAATCCCTTTTGGGTAGTCACCTCCTTATCCCCTTTTTTACATGGCTGGCCGTGGCCTAGGCCCTTTTTTCCATTGTCCTTCTATCTTCCTAGCTTCCTTTCCACCGCCTATCTATATTAACAAATTGCACGGGTGAGAGCTCGACACTCCTTGAATTAAACCATGATGCGCTTGCGCTCTTTTACAAAAGTATTGACTTGCGCTTTTTCTTGTGCGCCTTTCTCCCTTATTTAGGACTTTTCTCCTTGTGCGTCTTTGTCTTCTGTTTCACTTTGCCTTGGCCTTTGTCTTCTACTTTAGCTTTTTTGGATTTTTCACCTTCATTCATTTGAGGGTTAACAGTCCCATATGGTTTCTTGATTTTCGTGAGGGGCTCAATCACTCCAACCTTGTTGAGTGAAGACTTGGATTTTCACCTAGATTTCCTTCTTCGCTTCTTTTCTTTTGACACGATGTGGCCTTCAACTAATAGAGGTGATTTAGCAAGGGGTTTTAGTACCCACATCCATTGGTTACCTACGTAATACCCTTGAGCATGTAGCAACGATTTGGATATCCATCACAGCATTGTGCTGGCTCTCCATCGATGCCTTCGTCTATTAGGCTTGGGCTTCTTTTATGGTCTTATACGATATTTGTAAGTCCAAAGTCTATCCTTGGCATTGTCTCTTGACCTTCTTGTTTCAAGCATGGACTCCCTCACTTGCTCTCTCTATTCAACATGCACTTGTATCAACTTTTTCAACAAGTCCTTTCTCTCGTTAGTACGCTTGCCTGTTATGTCAGCACCTTCATTGCCTTTCCCTCGAGGTTCGATGAGGTCACCCTTGCTAAAGGTTGTGACTAACACCCAATAGTGCCAAGTGTATCATCTGTGCTACATAATCAGTGTCACACTTTATCGCCCTTTTGAAGGGTCTTCCTAGGAGGTTTCTTTTCCATAATTAGCACTATTTAAAGGAACATGGAAGAGGATAGGCAAGCTTTCCGTTTCAATAATTACAAGGATTTTGCACTTCCTTATAAGTGCTTGTGAGTTTCCCCCATAAGGACTAAGAGTTGCATTAGTCGGTGTGAGCTCTGGTTGGCCTAGTAGGGTCCATGTGTCATAGGTCAAGATATTAAAATTAGCTCCTTCATCAATGAGAGCATCAACAGTCTGCTCTCTTTTCGCAGTGAGTTTGACCCTAAGATAAGTAGGCGGTATTATGTATTCATCTTCAGGGTCTTAACTTATAATTTTAAGCCTTCTAACAAATGCCCTTGAGTCCCCAACTGCACGACCATATGTGGATTATCCACTGATGTCTTGGATCGTCTATGCAGTGCTATTCAAGGTGCATCTATTGTCAAGACTATCATATCTAGTCATCCTCGCAGTTGTAGCTTGATGTTGTTGATTTTCGCTTTGACTAGATGCAGTCCGAATGCAACACATACGTGTTTTTGCAGTACGGCCCTTTTTCCCTTATTGGCTAGATTAGCCCATTGAGGTTCTAGGGTCTCTGTTTGGGTCTTTGTTCGAGTATGGACTTTTGGATACTCTTTTGCAAGTGAGAATCCATGCTTGTATAGAGTCATTTCTACACTAGGATCTAATTTGGAGGACCTGTCACGACACGTGTGTTCTCTTCAACCTACTTAGGGGAGGTGTGGAGGGGACCGTTATGCTAAATATCATATGCAATTTGAAGAGTCGTTCGTAGCCAAATTTTGAACTACTTGCTCTAGATTTTAGCCCACTGATAGATCTATGGTGTGCTTTTGACTTTATGTGGTCTCTAGGTCGGTTTCAAGGTCTACAACTTTAAAAATTTGACCAAATCCAAATTCGGCCTAGCAGGTCGAATTGGAGGTGCTTTCGGTTAATGTTTCTAGGCCTTGGTTTTTAGGGCATGAGATTGAGGATCATACATGGCACTTGGGAATTGAGGCAGTCATATCAAGATATTACCTTCATAGTAGCCTTGGACTCGTAACAAGGATTTTGGAACCCAATGTTACCTAGTCATGTGTGAACTATAGGAGTGCCAACTACATCACTTAGGCCGAGGTTTTGAGGCATGGAAACCATGAGCTTGCAGCTGTGGTTTATGCTTTGGGACCAACTAGAGCATTTGGTTTGTAGCTTTGGGTGAGGTTTCTAGAGGATGGTGGTACTTTGCAATGGGCATACATTGTGGTGTACTACCCTCTCCTTAGGGTTGATACTAGGTTTAGCTATCCTGGCACTACATGCTTTTAGATGGTTGTGGTACCCTTACTGAAAGTCATTTCTATTCTAATATTATTGATGGCAAGGTGGATGCACTGCGACATGTAGTCAACATTACAATGAGCTTGTTTTTGAACGTGTGCCCCAATAATGATTCCTTACCAATACTTTGCTTGTTAGGTAGCATGTAAAAGATGATGGGTAGACTCTCAATCTCAATAGAAACCATTAGTTTACATTTCCCCAAGAGTGGATAGGATGGCCCCCCAAACAGGCTAAGTTTCGCATTGGTTGGTTGCAATTGGGATTGACCTATGACAATCCAATGTTCATGCATTAAGATATTTCAGTCTGCTCCTCCCTGATCAATTGGTTCATCAAGGGTGTATGCCTTTTGGATGGTTATGGTTATTCACAAGTAGGCTGATGCTATTACTTCCTCATAAACCTCCTCTACTTTAGTGAGGATTGCAATCCTCACATTCATTGGTGGATCTATCATTAGAGATTCATGAAGTGGATGCAAATTAGGGTAAATTTTTTTATGCAACTTCCATTGAAAAAACCTATGCCCTCCCCCTCTAGGGTTTTGAGTTTCTCATTGCCCATCCCAATCCCCTGAATTTCATTTTTTTCTTTTGTTCCTTGACAGAGTATAGTAAGACTAGGTCTCCTTGGCCAAATTCTCATTGTTTGACATGTTTGTCAAACCAAGTCTTGCGTCATTCTTGGTCCTCCCATTTCTCTTGGCTTGCTATTCTCAAGCTTGGAACAAAGAACTCTATTGGTAGCACAACTTTGGTTCCATAGGTCAATCTGAATGGAGTCTATCCTATGGTTGTTTTGTAGGTTGTTCTATATGCCCACAAAGTTGCATGAGCTTGTTGTCCTAGTCTGCGTAAAGCAGAGATTACTTTTGTTATGGTACTTATACCAAGATCTTGTTCATGGATTTGGCTTGACTATTGGATTGAGGACAATATGGTGGGAACTTTTTGTGGATTATTAAGAAAGGAGGTAACAAGTGAGTGGTCACTTCATTGATGAAGTGTGTGCCTTGATCACTAATCAATTCTATGGGGCAACCAAACCGTGAGATTACTTGCTTCTAAAGGAGCTTGGCCATGGTCCTAGCATCATTTTTGTGAGTTTCTTGAGCTTCCACCCACTTGGTGAAATAGTGTGTGGCAACAATGATGTACATGGCTTGAGAGTACTATGTTGCACGATTGATTGGACCAATGAAGTCAACTTCCCATTTCTCGAATGGTTGGCATACAATCACTAGGATCAACTCCATTTTTTCCTTACACAAATAGGGATCTTGGTCCGTTGGTACGCATCATAGTGCTTCACAAACTTAGTTGCATCACAACATGGCATTGGCCACCACAATTGAGATTGGAGCACCTTGTGTGCTATGGTGTCTCCATTAAAATGCCCTCTAGCAATCCCAACATTTGGTTCTTTGAGTGCATCATACATTTCATGTTCACAAACACATCTCCGTAAGAGTCCATCTTGTCCTAACCGATACAATCGTCCTACAATCAATTGATAGGGTTGGATTTTCAAGATCGGTCTCCTTAGCCTAGTTGTTTCTATGGGTTGTTGTGACAATCCTTTCTCTAGGATGTGAACTGTGTCATTCACCTAGTATGGTGTGAGGTCTGCTCTAAACAAATCTCGTTCATTGGACATTCCAAAAAGATGTGCATATGGTAGGTCATCGCTGATACCTTGTCCAATGGCTTTACTTGTGGGTATGTGGAATATGTGATATGCCATCATGTAATGTTGTTTGCCCTTACATACTACCACACAAAGAAGTTAAATTCCAAAAGCAGCAGTAACCATCAAGCAATGCATCCTGTTGTGCAGGGTCTTTTCACAAGATAAAGCAATGCTTGATGATCCACAAAGAAGGTAAAGGGTGTCACTAGAAGATAGTGTCTAAACTTCTTTGCAATGAACACCATGGCTAACCCTTTGCTCTCTATTGTGGAGTAGTTTTTTTTCGTATTAATGAGTTGTCTACTAGCAAAGCTCATTGGATAGTCTAGGTTATATTCACCAGTTTCGCACAACATTGTTCCCATAGCAAACTTTGATGCATCAATGTGCACATGGAAGGTAATGGGCCAATCTAGGATCGTAAGATAGGAGCTGAAGTTAGGGCCTATTTAAGCCTTTCATAGACTCATTGACATTCATCGATCCACTCGGATACTATTAATAGCTTGTATAAAGGTCTAGCAATCAATGGATAGTTCAATACAAACTGTTGGTAGTACCTTGTGTTGCCTAAGAAGCATTGAACTCCCTTGAAGTTGGTCAGAGGGGGAAGGTCTATAATTACCTTGATTTTTTAGGAGTTTGTGGCTATCCCATTCCTCGACACAAGATGCCCTAAAATACAATCGTGCTTCACCCGAAATTGGCACCTTAAGGGGTTTAGTGAAAAATCCTATTGTCGACACTGTTCAAAGACTATTCACATCTTTTCCAACTGCTCTTCGCGGTTGGTATGGATGCACATGTCATCGACAAAGACTTCCAACCATTTTCTGAGCATGTCTTTGAAGATGGCATACATGAGGCATTGGAAGGTAGCAAGGGCATTGGTCAGTCCAAATGGCATGACAATGTAGGCAAACACCCCCCATTTGGTGGTGAATGTTATCTTGTGCCTATCCTCTAAATGGGCTTGTACTTGGTTATAGCGTGAGAAGCTATCCAGAAAACTATAGGCTTCCTTTCCTACCACTCTCTCTAGTATGTGCTTATTAGTGTAGGGTAATGGGTAGTCGTCTCTCTTTGTAGTTGTGTTGACCTTACTGTAGTTTATGCACACTTGAATCTTCCCATTCCTTTTCGTGACTATGACTATGGGTGATACCTAGTTTGTATGCTCTATCTCATAAATGAATCTTGCCCTCAGTAGCTTATCAATATCTTCCTTCACTGCATCTGTTGCTTAGGATTCATCATCGCATATGGTCGTTTCTTGACAAGTATTGCATCAAGGATCATGTAAAAATTACACTACGCAGCGAGCAGAATCTAAGAAAGAGAGAGAGTACACAACAGATAAGAGGATAATAACAAAATTTATTTATCTCCAAACAACTGATACAAAGATGGCTCTGTCCACCCGTGCGCTTCCACTGTGAAGTAGCTTAGATGGCGATCTAGACAGAAGATAGGTGAAGAGAAACTCTGACTGGGTGAAAGATAGATAATTGATGGCTGTGAAGGGGTTTAGCTTTTATAGCTTGTGAAGGGGGTCATGATGGATGACCTTCCATATGCACCTGTGTCTGTTGACCTTCCATGTGCCCATGTGTTTGTTGACCTTCCATGTGCCCATGTGTCTGTTGACCTTCCATATGCCCATATGTCTATTGACCTTCCATATGCACCTCCACTAGTTGGCTAGGGAATATTCTAGGGAATATTCCCTTTACCATTGGCTAGGGTCCCTAATAACTCTCTTACTCGATGCAATGTGTCTCGAGTTGCTACCAGCTTAACTACTCTGTCGAACCCAAAGATTAGACCCACAATGATCACCTTTTTGCCATCCGGTCACATAGACCTCATCTAACATACAAGTTAGGACTCAACCAATGTTTGGGCTCACATATGGCTTCTCCTCATAATGGGGACCTTAAAACTTTGAGCACCATGGATCATTGGTGGCACCTTATGAGGGTGGAAGTTGAGCATATCTAACACTCCCCCTCAATGTCTACCCGCAAGTGAACTATATCCTCGGCCCAATGCCGGCCCAATGCCAAGTCTCTAAAGATGAACTTGAAGTAGATCTTTCGTAAGTGCTTTGGTGAAGATATCCACTGTTAACCCTCAAACGAATGAAGGTGGAAAATCCGGAAAAGCTAAAGCAGAAGACAAAGACAAAGGCCAAGGAAAAGAGAAACGGAAGACAAAGACGCACAAGAAGAAGAGTCCTAAATAAGGAAGAAAGGCGCACAAGGAAAAGCGCAAGTCAAAACTTTTGTAAAAGAGCGCAAGCGCATCATGGTTTGATTCAAGGAGTGCCGGGCTCTCACCTGTGCAATTTGTAAATGTAGATGGGCAGTGGAAAGGAAGCTAGGAAGATAGAAGGAAAATAGGAAAAAGGGCCTAGGCTACGGCCGGCCATGTAAAAAGGAGGAAAGGGGATGACCGCCCAAAAGGGATTTAGGGTTTTGTATATAAAGTTGAAAAGTGAATGAGAAGCTCATTCTTGTGTGTGGCCAAAAGTAGCTCTCCTCTTCTTCTTCTTCTTCTTCTTGTTCTTGCTTGCTTGAGCTTGTGCTTGAGAGAGGGAGTGTGAGAGTGTGAGGGAGTGAGTGTGTGAGGGTGAGGGACTGGGGAGGAGAAGCTCTCCATCTTCTCCTCTCTTCTTCTCTTCTCTTCTCTTCTCTTCTCTTCTCTTCTCTTCTCTTCTCTTCTCTTCTCTTCTCTTGCTCGCGGCAATGGAGCTTGGAGCGTGGAGCTTGGGGATGGAGCTTGCTTGAACCTTGCACTTGGATCGTGGAGCTACCAGAGTGTGCGGGAGAGGAGGTAAGTCGAACGTCATGGCGGTAAGCTCACTACACCCGTAGATATGGATGGTGTGTCGGCTATGTAAGAGGTAGCCATTAGTGCTCGGCTCGGAACGCTTGAAGCAATAAGCGGTCCGTGGGTCTTGGCAGTTGAGTGAAGCTCCCACATCCGCTCCATTCTCCTCTATGGACAGTAGACCAGTTCCACTATCCCATCCTCGATCAAATCACACACATAGTGATACTGGATCTCTATATGTTTGGTGCGTGCATGAAACACTGGATTTTTGGCAATGGCGATGCAACTCTGATTGTCACATCTCAGCACAGTTGGTTCTTCATCCTGCACTCCCATATGCCATAGGATCCTTCTCAACCATACTGCTTCACATGTAGCAAAACAAGATGTCTTGTACTCTGCTCCAGTAGAAGACAATGCCACTGTTGCCTGCTTCTTACTAATCTAAGAGAAATTTCTTGAACCTAAAGAGAAACAATAACCAAAAATAGACTTCCTGGAATCATCATCTCCTGCCCAAACTGAGTCACAATTCCCCACAAGAGAAGTTCTAGAACTATATGTGATACCATAGTCAAGAGTTTCCTTCAAGTATCTGACCACCCACATCCCAGCTTTCCAATGACTCTCATGAGGTTTGTTTGAGAACCTGCTCAAAATACCAACATCAAAATTGATATCTGGTCTGGTGTTATACAAGTAGATCAAACTATCGACCAACCTCCTGTACCTCCCAATGTCTACTAGTCATGATGTATCCTCAATGGATAACTTTGCATTCACCTTGATAGGTGTAGCTATCTCCTTGCACTCGGTCATGCCAAACGCCTTCAAGATCTCCCATGCATACTTCTTCTGAGAGATGAAGATCCTTCCTGGCTCTTGCTAGACTTCAATCCCCAAACAATAGTGCAGCAAGCCTAAGTCTGTCATTTCAAACTCAGAACTCAAAGCCTTTCGAGTTTGGTTGATCATATCTTCATAGTCACCTGTAATAAGAAGGTCATCCACATATAGGACAATCACTACAGACTTTTTACCATCCCTGTAAACTTACAAGTTAGCATTGAGGCATATCTTTTGAATTTTAAGCTTAAAAAGAACTTATCTATCCGCTGGTACCATCCTATGGGGGCTTGTTTTAGCCCATACAATGCCTTATTCAACTTACACACTTTGTTCTCAGAATGGGGGGCCTCAAACCCTGGTGGTTGAGCCACGTACACCTCCTCCTTGAGGTCACCATTTACGAATGCTGAATTAACATCCATTTGGTAAACTAGCCACTGCTTGTGGGTGGCCACTGCAAGTATTGTGTGAATAGTGGTCATTCTGGCAATTGGGGAAAATGACTCTTGAAAATCAAACCCTTCAACCTATGAAAATCCCTGGGCAACCAGTCTACCTTTGTACTTTTCTAAGGTACCATCAGCCTTGTACTTTACCTTCCAAATCCACTTGGTGCCAATAACCTTCTGCTTTGTTGGCCGATCCACTAGCTCCCAAGTGTCATTCTTCATTATGCTATCATACTCGGCTTGCATAGCTGCCTTCCATGTTGGATCTACAAGTGCTTCTTCCAAGTTAGTTGGCCCCTTTACTTCTAAGGGTACCATTCTTTTCATCTTCCTTCTTGACATGGCAATCTGCGATTGCATGTCCTTTCTTCTTGCAGTAGAAGCACTCTCCTTGAAACTTCTTCTTACTGCCCTTCTTCTTTTTGTCCCCATCATTTTTGGTGGAGGAACCACCTTTGCCTTTTGCATTGCCAGAGAATGCAACATCTCCATTGTTGCTTCCTTCTCGTGCTTTCAGCCTCAACTCCTCCTCCATCAATAATGCACAAAACTCCTCAAAAGTCAAAGCTTAAGGTCTCACTTGAGTATTAAGGGTAGTTACTAGTCCATCAAACTTTTGTGGACAAATCTGAAGACAACTCCAAGCTAGCTCTTCGTTAATCTTTTGTAACCCAACGCCAACCATCTGGTCGCACAAATTCTTAATCCGAGTGATGAATGCTTCAACCGTCTCTCCTTCAGCAAACTTCTCCGCTACTAGTTGATTCTCCAAGTTTTGAATCCTTGTTTGGTTTCGTGTTTCATACTGACTCCTCAGTACATTCCAAGCCTCTGATGCTTTGGTTGTATGCTGAATTAAAGTCGGAACACTATCAAAATAGCTTGTAACTAAGGCACACAATGTATCTACATTTCTTCGTTTCCAAGCTCGTAGAAAATTTGCATTCGGAGGAATCCTCACACTAGAATTTGATGGATCAGGGATAGGATGTGGTTCTGCGTCAGTCCCCAACATAGTCTCCAAAAGCTCATAAGAATCAAGGATAGTTGTAATTTTGAACTTCCACAAGGTATAGTTTGTACCATCTAACTTGCCTTCGTTGAAGGTTGGTGGACAAATCCTCAGTGTTTGAATAGCCGGTACAATAGCACCACCTCCTGCACCACTTCCTAATGTGCCAGAACCGTTTCCAAAAGACGACATCATTCCTCTTTGTTGTTGAAGCTTTTGCCTCTTGCACACTCTTCGATCCCTAGAGCCCCCTGGGCTCTGATACCATGTAAAAATTACACGACGCAACAAACAGAATCTAAGAAAGAGATAGAGAGTACACAACAGATAAGAGGAGAATAACAAAATTTCTTTATCTCCAAACAATTGATACCAAGATGGCTCTGTCCACCCGCGCGCTTCCACTGTGAAGCTTAGATGGTGATCTAGAAAGAAGATAGGTAAAGAGCAACTCTAACTGGGTGAAAGATAGATAATTGATGGCTGTGAAAGGGTTTAGCTTGTTGGAAACCAGAGTTGCAGCATTGGAATGTGTGCACAAGAGGAAGAAGAGAGCTCAAAGTACAAGAACAAAATCTTGCTTACTAAGTTTCTTAGAGTACAACTTGGGTACACTCTCCCACACTTGATAGTGACCCATAGGCTGTATATATATCCTCTGCCAAGCTAGGGTTAGGGTTTTCCTTGCCCCTAGGGCTATTCACACTCGTCTGCCCTTATGCTCCCTTGCTTATTGTGGGTTCCTATGCCTATCTTCTAACACCCCCCCTCAATGCCAGGGTGGCATTGGATTACAAAGCATGAAAGATTTTCCCCCCCTTCTTGGGATGCCTTTATAAATTAGGCTTATAATGTTGTTTTAGGTAGATGATTTAAAGAGTCAAAACAGTCGATCTTCAGATGGATTGGAGCCATAGTTGGCCACCAATTCTTTGGGTATATCATGAGTGTTGGGACATTTACTAGTGATATGCCTTGTCTTCTTGCATTTGTTACATTCCATCTTCTCGGGATACTTCTTCCAGCAGTTGTTTACAAGATGTCCTTTTTTCTTACAGAAAGAACATCTAGTGAGAGCTATATGTACCAATACTTGATCACGGGAATTTGAAGATGCCTGACCATTGCTGCTTTCTTTGTGGTTCCTCTTTTCTTCATCCAAACAAGATTGAATGGTACTTGCCAATGTAGGATCTGGAATGTTGGTGAGAGTGGTTACAAGAGTAGGAAACACCTGTTTTACAGCTTTTAGGAGTATAGCAATAGCATCTTCTTCATGTATTGGAGCTTGTACAGAGGCAAGCAGTGCCATAAGTCCCTTCATATGAGAGATGAATTTTTCCAAAACTTCTCCTGATCGATATTCCAAGCTAAAAATTTCAATTTTAAGGAAGATTTTAGTGTTTTTACTAGTGGCTCCATAGAGCTTTTCAAGCTCATCCCATTTTTCTTTAGCATTGTTTAGTTGATCAACATGATGAATCAGGGATTCATCTAAGTGTAACATTATGATTGCTTGAGCACGTTGGTCATCCTCTATATCAACCAGATTTGTAGAGTTTGCAACTCTATTGCCTTGAATGAGAGGCCAATACCCTCTCTCCATCATTTTGTATTTTATAAGTACCTGCCATGGGTGGAAATCTTTGCCATCAAACTTTTGAATTTGAGGACGGACATTAGCATATGTTGTGGTCATTGGGAAGGTCTTACCACTTGTTAGGACAAGGGCAGTGTCTAGTCCCTTACACGTTTTCCACTGAATGCGGAAGCAAATCAGACAATTTGAAATCAAAGTTGTAATGAAGAGAAAGGCTAAAAATCATATAAATGTAATATTTCAAAGTATGACTGTGGTGGTCCTTTCTTATGTGCAAACTTCTTACGAGGTTTAATAGTCTTTTTAGGTTTTAATGAAGTAAACCTAGACTGGACTTCAGGCTCCTCCTTGTGGTATGGCTTAGTGGATGAAGCTTGTGTTGGACAAGGTTGGTCTATGATCTCAATGCTTGTTGCTGATGATTTTGAGGAGAGTACAATGACACTCGTCCTTTTGATTCCATTGACCAGTGTACTTGAAACAAAGTCACTCACGGTATGCAATACACTTCTAGTGTATGATGGTCTATGTGTTTATAATTGTACACATAACCTTACAACAATATACGAAGAGGAATAAAAAACTCACTAGATTTTAGTGAATGCCTAGCAAGCAAATGATTAGATGATTCATGATTAGTGTTTAGAAACACTATTGTCAAGCTTAGTGAAGTGCTTGAATGGAACTCGATTGGAAGTCGGCTTCCCAATGCACTTAGTGATGTCCATTGAGCATGCCCAAGAGCTTTTGAATCTGGAATAAGCTTCATAAATTATGCTTCAGTGATTAGAATCACTGTTAATGAAGCTCAGAGTGAAAAAATGACAAAATGTTAAGCTTAGAGCTTGTTGGCTATGGCTGCCACAAAATACACAGTTAGGGTTTGGCAGAGATCTCTCTCTATGGGAGGAATTTCCAGTAGCCCTCTTGTGGGAGGATGGCCCACTAGGGGGGCTATAGAAGCCCTATGGAGGTGGCTAAGATTGCGTCGCCTGTTGCCCACGCCATGCCTGAAGACGCCACGTTGTCAGAAACTGCACCGTTTCTAGGAACCACACAATGCTAGGCTCAATCATGGACAATGTTGGGGGTAGACCTGACGATGAGTTGCACCTTGATGTGAGGAAGAGATCTCTAGAAGAAAGCATGAGTTGATATGGCCTCCTTTGTCCTCCCCAAGTCCTCCAATGGAGGTAGGTTGTAGGCAGCTATGGAGGAAAGAAGGATAAGATGAAGGAGACGATAGCTCATGTGCACTTAGTGGTAGTTGAGAGTACAAGAAGCTGAGGGGATCAGAGGAGGCTCTAATACCATGTTGGAAACCAGAGTTGCAGCATTGGAATGTGTGCACAAGAGGGAGAAGAGAGCTCAAAGTACAAGAACAAAATCTTGATTACTAAGCTGCTTAGAGTACAACTTGGGTATACTCTCCCACACTTGATAGTGACCCATAGGCTGTATATATAGCCTCTGCCAAGCTAGGATTAGGGTTTCCCCTGCCCCTAGGGCTATTCACACTCGTCGGCCCTTATACTCCCTTACTTATTGTGGGTTCCTATGCATGTCTTCTAACATAGCTTTTATAGCTTGTGAAGGGGGTCATGATGGATGACCTTCCATATGCACATGTGTCTGTTGACCTTCCATGTGCCCATGTGTCTGTTGACCTTCCATATGCACATATGTATGTTGACCTTCCATATGCATATGTGTTTGTTGACCTTCCATGTGCTCATGTGTCTTTTGACCTCCATATGCCCATGTATCTGTTGACCTTCCATATGCACCTCCACTAGTTGGCCAAGGAATATTCTAGGGAATATTCCCTTTACCATTGGCTAGGGCCCCTGATAACTCTCTTACCTTGCAACTCAATGCAATGTGCCTCGAGTTGCTACCATCTTAACTACTGTGTCTAACCCAAAGATTAGACCCACAATGGTCACCTTTTTGCCATCCGGTCATATAGACCTCGTCTGAAATATAAGTCAGGACTCAACCAATGTTCGGGCCCACATATGGCTTCTCCTCATAATAGGGACCTTACAACTTTGAGCACCATGGATCATTGGTGGCACCTTATGAGGGTGGGGCATTGAGCATATCTAACAGGTCATAGGGATGTTATGAGTCACGATACTCAAATCTATTCCTTTCAGCTTATCTAAGGACCATGCAAACACATAAGCGAATTCCCTTGAGAGATTTATGAGATCATTCTCCTCCTCCTCGATTAGGTCACCCACTATGTACACACAGGTCGAGGCTTGTCCTCTTCCCTTGCCAAGTTGACTTCCTTAACTTTGGTGGGTTCAGTTGCTTGTCCTTTCCATTTGGCTTCTAGTAACACCACTATTCAATCATCCTTCTTGAACTTCATGAAGTGCTTGGGAAGGACTTTGGGTTTCTTTTTTCATTCAGCTTCTGAAGTCTTTTACTATTTCTTTCTCTCCTCCTTTATCCTCCTCCACCTTAGCTAAGATTGGGAGGTCCCCCTTGGTGCACTTGGTCCAAGATGGTGAAGGCATTTCAGGGTCACTATCAAAGCTCACCTCTAACTCAGAGTTGTACTCACCATCATCAGTGGAAGAGGTTGTCTCCTCTAGTGGTCACAACTTTGAGTCTAACTCCACTCCAAATAATTATGTGGTGCAAGGTTGAATTAATCCTACTTGCTCATAATCTACCACCTCTAGGCATTCTATCCAAGCTCGATCTCAATCTACCTTGGCAATCCCTTTGTTCACTTTACACATGTTGACCTCTCAGGATTTAGTGTCTGTTCTAATTTTCTCAGTCACTCTTCCATCCATGTTATATTCTATGGTCTCTACTTTCTCTTCGCTTTCCTCACTGAAGGAACGTCAGTCTTTGTACTCATCCTTGGAATCCTCATACTTGGACTATGCATCATTTTAAGGGTTCATATTTTTAAGTTTTTTCTCACTTGTCATGAAAGTCCAATTATATGGCATGTTTAAGTCATGCACCTTAGTCCATTCCCACACTTTGCTTTCCATGAGATCCTTGAGGGGCTTTAAATTGGTAGTTGGGTTACCAGCTAGCTTACTTGACAAGTACTCCAAGATTTTTCAAAGTTCTAATTTGCTAGTTGGGATGTGGTAGGTGATTGGTGTTGGTTGACTGATGGGACTCCTGGCCATCATGCACAAGAATACTATGGGTAGGTTAGAGTAGAGACGGCTCTCTCATTGGGTCACTTAGCTATAAGTATCCTCTTGTAGAGACTCCTCACATTGTGACATGGTCTTGTATGTCCTCATATTTTTTGTTGACATTCATCAACTTAACAATGAAGTTATTGGAGTCTTTTTCCTCCAAGAATATCTTAATGAAGAAATCCTTCAATTGGGTGAAGTTATTATGTTCGGCATTGTCTAGACTGGTAAACCAAGTCCATCCCTTGTCTCCCAAGCAAAGACCAAATACTTGTGCTTAGTGAGAAGAGTCCATGAGGTTGTCAGCCTCTTACACTTGCTCAAATTGCTCAAATGAAGCTATAGGGTCATTGCATGCTTGGTATCTATCGAGTTGCTTTGCAACTATGGGTATTTTTGTTTAGCTCTTGGTATTTGGGGTGACTCCCAACCCACCTAGCAATGACACTGCTAAGGCTATCACACTTTACTCAACGCTAGTATTGTCCAGCAATATTTTCGTGAGTAGCTCGCTCACTGTAAGGTTAGTGGGGCCTCTAGGGCTCTCTTCTTATTGGCATTGCTTCTTGTTCTGTTCCTACCCGAGATGGCTAGGATCCCATGAACCTCATGGAGCTCTCTCTCTCTTGGCACAGCCTATGAGCCCTTTGCTCTTGGCTATAACTCGCAATGTGCTGCAATGCTATCCTTGCCAATCTCTTCTTCTCCTCAAGGTTGGCTACGATATCAACTATTGGTCTTCCATGATGCTCTATCCTTGTTTGTTGGTCATGCTATGTGACAAGTCTTCAAATATCATCTAGGCACTCTACCACATTAGGGTCAAGGTCAAGGTCAAGATCATTCTCATTTGAGCTAGTGTCTACCATGGTGGTTGTCTCCCAACCCACTAGGGCTTCTATGAGGTCATCTAGGCCGAGCTAAAGATGTATCCCTAGTCTTGACTAGTCTTTCCTTCCCTCGATGGATTGATGGTTTTGTCTTCTCTAGGTCTTTGTTTTTGGTGTCTTGGGTCACTCGTTTGATTCCCAAGGTTGCACTCCTACTGGTGAGTTCGTTTTTAGCTTAATCCCTCTTAGTGTGCTCTTTGTTAATCCAATAGGTTGCAAATGTAAAACACTTATATGCTATAGTGTGACTCGATGTGAGCTATACAAAATTAGGCTTTCCAGCTTTCACATGTGCTTAAATGTCTACAATGTAGAGTGTAACTTTGATGAAGTTAGCTGCATCCAATTAGTTTCTTGCCATTGCAGCTTTTTCGAGTGGCTTTTGATTACTCCTAGCACTTGACTTTGGGTCCTTCACAGGTTTTCAATCACTCCTTGACTATTAGGTCAAGGTTTTTGAGTGCAAACAACTCTATGGTCTCACCTACTGGTCTAAATTCCAACCTGGTTACTGGACAACTGGCATAGGCCCTAACAAGTCTCAAAGTGCTAGAAAACAGTCAAAAATAGGGTCCTTGACAACTTGTTTGAGTCCCATACTTGGCCATTCGAGTCCCAGATTCTGACATCTAAGTTAGCTCTTAAAGGTAAGTGAATGTTCAAGTGGTTAGACTCAAACTTGGATGAGGGGTGCTCATGCGAGTGCTCAGTGACCGTCCAAGGCGGCCTGAGATTGACCGTCTGTCATCCTGGTCCAAGGTTGAGTGTTTAGACTCGTGTCTAAGTCCGATGCTTGAGTAGACTTAAGTGGGTCAAACAATCAAGACCCACTCAAAATTTCACCATTCGAGACCTATGGTAGCTCTCCAAGAAGTGGCACATGAAAACACGTTGAATGGCACAAATATTCACTTTAATGACTTGATGACCAATATCCAATACAGCCATGATCTAAAGTAATGCAACAATCACCAAATAGGACTTAGGGCATACTTGGAAGGCCTAAATGTGTCAATGCCAAAGATTGCTAGTGCCACTGCCTTTGGACATGTCACTCCTTGTCTCTCTCTCAATATCTCTCTCTCAATCTCACAGTGTGCAAAAGAGCTCTCTCTTATCCTTTTTTACATTTTATATTCTCTCATTCTCCCCTTACACTTTGTTTCCCTTCCTAGACCTAAAATATCTTTTTCCTTACTTCACGTGTTCCCTTGTTTCCTGGTTATACAGATAGGTATATTTTCCTTCTTTTTCCTTATTTTCCAAACATTAATGTCTCAAATCTAATCAATGTACACTTCTCCTACTCTAACCAATGCACAGAAAGCTTTCTAAACCTAAACTAATCCACAAGAGAGATCGAATGGCCTGTGACTCCCTCACTTCCTACCTAAAACAACCAAGTGCTATTTCGGAGATGAAATTCTACTTCACCAATCAATTTAGAGTGCACAAGCACTCAAGCTTGAATTTCTTGGTCTCCGCAATGGAACCAAAATATCTCGCTCTTGTGAGCAAACCACCAAGATCCATAGATCCCTTATTACTTCAAGCGTTTCAAGCCGAGAGTTATGGCTACCTCTCGTATTGTCATGCACACTCTTCCATACACTAACGTAGTGAGCTTACCTTTGAATTCAGTCGAGTACCTCCTACCATGAATCCATCAATAGCTGCACGATTCAAGATGTGCCCTCAACCAAGCTCCATCTCCAAGCTTCAAGCTTCAATCTCATATCCATGTATGCAAGAAGGGAGAATAGAAGATGATGATGATGAAGAGAGGAGAAGAAGAGCTTCTCCCCACAGTCCCTCACTCTCTCACACACACTCTCTCCCTCTCACACACACTCTCTCTCACACACTCTCTCTCCCTCTCACACACTTCCTGTCTTCCTCTCTCATGCACAAGAAGGAAGCAAGAAGAGAAAAAGTTTGACCACACACAAGAATGAACTTCTTCATTCATTTCTTGACTTTTGTACATGGCCTTATCCCCTCCTTGGGCATCCATTCCCTTTTTGGTCTGGCCCTCTACTCTCTTTTCTTCTCATTCTTTACAACTCTCATTCTTTTTGGCCTCTCATTCTTTACAACTTACATGGGAGAGAGACCAATGCTCTTTTACAAAATGAATTGCAATGTGTCCGATGCTTTTCTTGCTAACATATTAAGGTGTGCTTATTATTGTGTGCTTCCTTTTACATTTGAGACTTTTTCTTGCACTTAGTGTCTTTAGGTTTTTCAGAGTACACCTTTATC
The DNA here is from genome assembly GCF_053477565.2 of Lygodium microphyllum. Classification (NCBI taxonomy): domain Eukaryota; kingdom Viridiplantae; phylum Streptophyta; class Polypodiopsida; order Schizaeales; family Lygodiaceae; genus Lygodium; species Lygodium microphyllum. Next base: position 94,177,964 of record NC_141162.1, read on the forward strand.
CTCAATCTTCCTCTTACCTTGGGACTATCTTCCATTTTTTATTTTTTGACTTTTTTGTCTTAGTCTTCTGAGAGTGTAACAAGGATGAGGGAACATCTAAAGAAGAAGAGTCTACAAAACAATATGAGAAAGAAAAAGAAAGGCAGACTACTATTCAAGTATCGGATGTAAGAATATAGGAAGTTTAGGATAGCATAATGATTAGAGAAGATGAAGAAGGGAAACTAGAGGAGTTAGAAGAATTGATGGGACATCTCAAGTTTCATTAAAGAAAAGAGAGTTTTAGGAAAAATCATTGAGTCCTGACTTGATAGAGGGAGAGGAAAACAATACCAAAGCATTATTAGTAAGTATCTGGATCTCTTTGTAACCTCTTATATAGAAATCACATGTATGCAAGGGGAAGGGATAAAAATTGAACTCAAAGAAGACACAAAATTAGTTTGTCAAAAAGTAAAGCCCTTGACTTTAGAACAAATGATTGTTTTAAAAGAAGAGTTTGAAAAATTATTGCAATCAGGGTTTATTTATATTATTGAACATTCTAAATGGGTAAGCATGATAGTCATAGCTCCAAAGAAGACACGAGGTTGGCATATTTGTGTAAATGATTATAAGCCTTTAAATGCAGCCACAAAGTGAGATCATTATCAACTTCCTTTCATTGATGAGATTTTGGGTTGCAAGTTATGAAATATATAATGTGTGTGATGGCTATTTAGGCTATTTTTAGTTACCCATTGCTCTTAAAGATCAAAAGAAAACAACTTTTATAACACCTTGGGGATGTCTTTGTTATAGAGTTTTACCTTTTGGATTTAACTATCATGGTATCAAGGAAGGATAAACAAAGTATTAACTCCTTTCCTATAAAAATTTGTGAGGGATTTCTTTAATGATATTTGTGTGCATAGTTTAATACTTGATCATTGTGAAAAGCTAGATAAAGTGTTTGAGAGATTGGATAGGAATGGTTATCAATTGAATCCAAAAAAATGTAAGATAGCTCAACCTAAAGTGAAACTTCTTGGTCATGTGGTTTTTGAAAATGGAATAGAGCCAAATCTTGAAAATTTTAAAGCTTTGGTCACTTTAGTGTTGCTTGCAATGCTAAGGAGCTTATGAATTTCATTCACAAGGTAAGATATCTTTTAAGATTCATAACTTTGGCTTCTCAATTGCTTTACCCATTGTAGATGGTAGCTAAGAAGGATCCTTTAAAATGGATAGTTGAAGCTGAGGAAGTGTTTCAACATGTCAAGGAAACTATGGGTCATGCTTCATCAGTTCAAGAAGTTGAGTGGGAAGGGGAACTTTTAATGAATCGTTCAGTAGGAGAAGATGCTATTGGAGCAGTTCTTATGCAATAAGGAAGGAATTCTTGATATATGAGACCTATTCATTTTGCTAGTTTTAGAAAAAATGCAAGTAGAAAGAACCTATACTGAAATTGAACTAGTAATAATCAGTGTGATCTTTGCTTGCAAGTTCAAGAGGTACTTGTGGCCTAGGCCCTTTACAAATTTGACTAGTTGCAGACATGGAACAACATGGCGTCTACTAAAGGATTCCATTGTACTAAATTTGAAATAACTTTTGGTAGGAAGCTTTGATCAGGGTGTGCTATACATCAAAACAAAGCTCTTTCTAAATGCTTTTAGCTCATATATGTTGTTGTTTGTTGTCCATAGCACATAATAAAGTTTTCTTTAAAACATAGAGCTATATGCAATATATCTTAGTTGGAACATGGCCATAAATAACTAGTCTTTAATGGATATTGCTTCCTTGAGATAAGAAAACTCCTCCATAATCAAAGATGGTCTCCAAGAAGCTTCTTCCAATGGTCATTTTTCCATTTGATCAAGTATTCTTTGATCATTCTTAATCTAAGCTTCTTGTCTTGCTAGCCAATGACCTCCTTGGGCACATATTGAATGATGCCCTCCTCATCTATAGTTGGAAGCTCCTCTACATAATCCATAATAGATCCAATAAAGAGCTTCAATTGGCTCATAGTGAAGACATTGTGAATCCTAGTAGATAAGAGAAGTATCAATTGATATACCAAATCACCCACTCTCTTCAAAATCTTGTAGGGTCCATAAAATCTATGAGCCAATTAGGTGTTGTAATGATATTTAAGAGTGGCATGATGAGACTTGGACACTTTCAAAAGCACTAAATCCCCCTCTTGAAACCCTAGGTTCTACCTTTTTTCATCAACATAAAGTTTCATTTGATCCTAGGCTTTATTTATATTCACTTTACATTATTGAAGGAGAGCATGCATGCGATTCCATTCTTCATTGCTCTAAGGGTTTATTTTGTCATTAAAAAGGCCATATGAGACCATTTCTCTATCCAATCACTATGACATTTTGAAACGGTTGAAACCTTGCATGTCCACATCCTAGATAAGGAGTTAGTAGCTATGTTATCGTTTCCCTTTGTATGTATAATGTCAAAGTCATAATTGTATAATGTGGCTACCCATTTACATTTCTTTGGAGTAAGGTTTGACTATGATAGAAAATATTTGCAGATCCTAGGATCGGCTACCATATAGATAATGATGCCACTTCTTGATTGCATGATGAATGGCTAGCATTTCTTCGGAATTAAGATTCATTGCCATCTCTTTTTCATTGAACTTGTGACTCTAAAATGCTATTATCCCATGATCCTACAATAAGGCTACTACAATGCCCCATCCACTAGTATCACACAAAATAATGAACTCTTTGAAAATGCTAGGGGGCAAACAAGAGTAGGGGTTGAGGTAAGCAATTCTTTCAACTAATTAAAGCTCTTTAATGACATCCCAAAAGAATTTTTTTTTTAAAGCTTCTCTATAAGAGGTTCTATAATAGTCACATAATCTATGACAAAATGAAGCTAGACCAAGAAATCCATGAAGAGAAGTGGTAGTAGTGGGTATAGGCTAGTCTTTAGCACATTGCATCTTTTTAGGGTTAGCCTGAATTCCATTTTCACTAATAATGTATCCTAAATATTCCATCTTAGTTTGCATGAATGAATACTTAGACTCCTTGGCTATCTCAAGACATCAAATACCTTTCTTAGATGTGCCAAATGATCTTGTAATGATTTTCTATAGATGAGCATATCATCAAAGAATACCAAAATGAAATAGAAGAGAAAATTATGTAAAATCTTGTTCATGAGACTTTAAAAGGTTGTTGGGACATTTGTTAATCCAAATGGCATTACTAAAAAATGATAGAGCCCACAATCTATCCTAAAAGCAATTTTAACTTTATCATCCTACCTTATACAAATCTGTTGTGATGATGGCCATATCATAAATCTATTTTGGTGAAATATTTTGCTCTTTTCATCTTATCAAGTAAATCATCTATCCTAGGGATAGGATGTGTTCTTCATCATGATCTTATTAAGATCCCTATAGTCAATACACATCCTAAATGATCCATCTTTCTTCTTCACCAAGAGGACTGGAAATGCATAAGGTGATGAACTAGACTTTATAAATCCCATCTCTAATAGTTATTTTATTTGCTTAACAGATTCATCTCTTTCACACTAGGAGAATTTTTAAGGTGGTTTGTTGATTGGCTTAGAATGAGGCTCTAAATTAATTGGATGTTCAACTAATCTTGTAGGGGGCAATGTTGTAGCTACCTACAACAAATCCTTGTACCCTTCCAAAAGAGCTTTCATTGCTAATTTTTTGGTTGATTCTTTAGGCTAATCTTGATACTTCTTTGTTAAGATGCAAAATAAAGAGATTTGGGATCATTTCTTGAACTCTTTTTTTGGTTTTTTTTGTAATAATCTAAAAGTATATTTTTTTATGGATTCCTTCAAAGTGTATGAGCTATCCACCATTGACAAGCTCTATGTATAGCCAAGAAAGTTCCATAACATTTTTGCCTAAGTGCATTGATAGTAAAAACCTAATACAATATCAATTGCACTACAAGGAAACTAAGCCATAGCGACGCCAATTAGCGACGTTAAATAGCAGCGTTGCTATTTGTGTCGCTATTAGCGTCGCAATAGTGATGTCCCACAGGGGAAAAAAAGCGGGGCAAAACCCGAACGTGTTTCATTTCGCACATTCGTGAAAGTTTTCGAGAGGGAGAGTGAGAGAGAGAGCGATCGTTCTGCATAGAGGGTGAGAGAGGGAGAGGAAGAAGGCTTCTTGCCGCCGCCACTGCTGTCGTTCGCGAAGGAGAGGAGGAGCCGCCGTCGCGAAAAGGAGCCGCCAAACCCTCCTTCGAATCTTTACGGTGAGTCCATTCTCTCTCTCTTTTACTTGTTTAGGGTTTAATTTGTGTATATTGAGAGAGGGAAAGGAAATGAGAGAGAAAGAGAGGGAGGGGGAGAGGGAGGGGGAGGAAATGAGAGAGGGAGAGGGAGAGAGAGAAAGAGAAAGAGAGGGAGAGGGAGAGGGAGGAAATGGGAGAGGGAGAGGGAGGGGGAGGGGGAGAAAATGAGAGAGGAGAGGAAGGGAGAGTGTATTCTCTCTCTCTTTTACTTTTTTTAATATAATTTGTGTATATTGAGAGAGGGAGAGGAAATGAGAGAGAAAGAGAGGGAGAGGGAGAGGGAGAGGGAGAGGGAGAGGGAGAGGGAGGAAATGGGAGAGGGAGGGGGAGGGGGAGGAAATGAGAGAGGGAGAGAAAGGGGGAGAGAGAGAGAGAGAAAGAGAGGGAGGGGGAGGGAGAGGAAATGAGAGAGGGAGAGGGAGACATTAAACATAATAGGGAAATGAGAGAGGGAGAGGGAGAGGGAGAGGGAGAGGGAGAGGGAGAGGGAGAGGGAGACATTAAACATAATAGGAAAATGAGTGAGAGAGAGAGAGGGAGGGAGAGACCGGAAATGGGAGAGGGAGAGGAAGGAAATGAGAGAGGGAGAGGGAGGGAGAGAGAGAGAGAGAAAGAGAGGGGGAGGGGGAGGGGGAGAAAATGGGAGAGGGAGAGGGAGAGGGAGAGGGAGAGAAAGAGGGGGGGAGAGGAAATGAGAGAGGGAGAGGGAGACATTAAACATAATAGGGAAATGAGAGAGGGAGAGAGAGAGAGGGAGAGAGAGGGAGGGAGGGAGGAAGACATTAAACATAATAGGAAAATGAGAGAGGGAGAGGGAGAGGGAGACGAGGGGAGACGAAAACATAATAGGGAAATGAGAGAGGGAGAGGGAGGGAGAAAGAGAGAAAGAGAGGGAAATGATGTTAGAATATCAAGCTCCCATTACTCTCCTATCAGTATGTATGACCGACATTAGCTATGTCCAGCTGAATCACCAAGTGTGGGACATTAGATAAGTCGGTGGTCTTAGACCCAGTGTGAATGGTCCTACGGACCTTAGTACTATTGTACACACTTATGTTATGTTTGTAGTCTATGAAAAAACGAAATATGATGAACGACCTGAATGTCAGGTAGCAACTCCATAACATTGTCTCTCCCCCTCTCTCTTCCAACATGGTATCAGAGCCATCATGGATGGGCTCTTGAAGGCCCTTGAAGGCATGAAGCTGCGAGAAAGACGTGCAACCTGAAGACTCAGGGCAGAGATTGAAGAGAAGCAGGCTGTCGTTGTGCAGGCTGTCATTGTTTCTGCAGAGAGGTATGTGTTGAATGCATCTTCAGTATATTTGAAGAAGAGTGTGTTAGGACATGTCTAGAGCCTTGTAAAGGCTTGGTTGGTCATCGTTGAGTGGATCTACAGTAAAGGCGTCATCAATGTGAAGCAGGAGAAGCTCAGAACAGTCCACGCAAACTGCGCCACTTTGTTGATCTGCATATGCTGGCTGAATAAGCACATTTGAATGAAATGGAGCACTTAAATGCTTGCTGAATCATCCTAGAAGATGGTTTATTGTCCTGAAATGCTAACCCATGATGTAGAGCTCATTTATGGGCTGTGACAGCTGATTACAGATCTAAAAATAGTGAAAACCTGCTATAAATGAAGGCTGTCATGTTGCTACTGAAGATATAAATCACTACTTGAGTGATCCAGAGCTTGTATGCTTGCTTGGGAAGACATATTAATGATCTGACATGTCAATGCTTGGTCTGGAGCTGATGTATGAGCTGGAATACTAAAGTACAGATTTAAAATTGATGACAGGCTATTGTAAACTGAAATAGGGCAGCATACACTGATCACTCTCTAAATATTTGAAGCCATTTGATGAGCATTTTGAGCTCTACTGAAGTGAGGGCTCATTCAGGAAGCATATGTACTGAGTTTGATGCATTTGGATTGCATTTCACTGATAAAATATTCAGATCTGAAATTTTATGACAGGCTGAAAACTGTCATAAAACTGTCATCATCATATACTCATTCATTGCCTTAAAGAAGTATGTGCATTTTGTTACCTACAGGGAGTTGTATGGTATGGGATATGATTGTTGAATGCTATGAGCATTGAGATGAGCATTGAAAGCTCTTAAAAACTGAAATCTGAATCAGAGAACAAATGCTTTGACAGTGTATTGGCTGGTCATAAACAGTCCATGTACTTTTTGACATTACTTCTTGAAGACAGAGAGTCTGAGAATGCCCACATGGTCATGTATTGACCTGTATACATAGTGGCATATGTAGGAAGTGGCTTGAGGATCTCTTGGGCTGAAATACATCTTGGTTTGACAACTTATTGGCTGTATACAATTTGTGACCAAATTTATGTCACTTGTACCTGCTGGATATGCACTGTTTTGTGCCCATATGACTATGTCTAGTTGCCTACATAAACTAGCAGATGTCTGGGAAAGTTTGGAGCATGTATGACATGTTTTAAAGTGGTTTTTGATAGTAAATTCACTATTGGTTAACTAAAAAATTACAGGTTTCAGACTGAGTATTCTCTTTACTACAATAAGCCTGCATGACACAGAGATACAATACCTGCAAAGTCTTTGTACTAACTGATGTACCTACGGGTTATATCACATGTTTGTGGATGTTTTTGAGGTTGTAAAGGGCTAAAATACCCTGGTTTTTTGCAGAGAATAGTTGCAGAAAACTATCATAAACATTCAGGACTGAGGTTGGTCAGAGTGACTTGTTGGCTTGCAAGAAGTCAGGCAGTGACTAAATAGTGTCTGGTACAACATGGCAAATGCAGAAAGGACTGACAACATAACCCAAATAGTGGGGAAAAAGCTTGACAGTAACAATTATGCCATATGGAAGTTTCGCATGGAGAACTTCTTAATAGGGAAAGGATATTGGGAGTTGGTGACAGGAGCGGAAGCTGAACCCGAGCTCCCAGATCGACCTACGACTGATCAGAGACGATTACACCAAGCTTGGATAGAAAGAGCTCGTAGAGTCTTGCAATGGCTCTCTTTATGTATCTCAGATGCCATGGTAATGTAGATAATGAACTGCAACTCTCCTAAGGATGCATGGGACATTTTGGTCAAGTATTATGGCACAACCACAAGTGCCAGGAAGATCCAGTTGAAGCAAAAGTTCAACAACATGGAGAGGAAGAGCAGATCTATACAGGATTATGTCACGGAGGTTAAGACCATTGCGGGTCAGTTGGCATTTATTGGTTCACAGGTTGAAGATGAAGACATGGTTGCTGTGACCTTGAATGGCTTGGGGCCTGAGTATAAGTCTTTTGACACTTCTATGTCTGTGCGGGCTGAAATGCCTGATTTCAATGAGCTAGTTGCATTGCTTATCCATGAAGAGGTTAAGCTTGGTTTGGCTGCAGGATCTAGCAGTTCTAAAACAAGGATGCAATTTTCTATTCCAATCAACGTGGCCGTGGAAACCGTGGTAGAGGCTATGGATCTGGTAGAGGAGGCCAGCAAAATGCATCCTATGGCAATAACAACTAGTAGGTTTCGAATGCAAGAAGTGGTGGAAACTTTAGAGGTCGGGGGAGATCTAGCCCTAGAGGTAGAGGCTCCTGGCAACAGCAACATCCATCTAACAATACGAACAAGAATAAGGATTATCATTACTGCGAAAAGTATGGGCATATTGCCAAGGACTACTGGAAGAAGCAGGGCAATCAGAAAGGCAAACAACATGGGCATTTTGCTACATCTAGTCAGGCAGATGATACTTCAGGAGATAGATTGTTTGCCATGCAGTATGTAAAAGACAGAGTTGCTGAAAAATCCTTTGATGATGCAATTTGGTATATTGATTCAGGGGCATCGAACCACATGACTCCTAACGATGTGACTGGTTTACAGATATGGTGCCTGAACGGCATGGCTATGTATGTACAGGGGATGACACGCAGTATAGCATTGAGCATAAAGGCAAAGTTCCTTTGGTAATTCATGATGACAGGAAGAAGCACTTACATGATGTACTGCATGTCCCGTCAATTACTAAAAATCTATTGTTTGTGGGCCAGATGACCAAGCAAAACTTGCAGGTTAGATTTAATAAGCATGGGTGCTTTATTGAGGAGTTTTGTAATGGCTGCAAATTGATTGCTCGTGGTCACAGGAATGGCAGAATGTTTACTCTTGATGCTACCTTACCAAAGCTGAATTCAGCCATGTTTGCCCATGGTTCTAGCACTATCAGAGACTTGGAAATTTGGCACAAGAGAGTGGGGCATGTAAATTTGCAAAGGCTACAAATTATGCAGAAAAAATAGCTTGTTACAGGTTTACCCAAGTTCCAATATTCAGATATTAGTCATATATGTGATGCTTGCCAGTTTGGTAAGCAGTCAAGGTTGCCATTTGTCAGGCATGTAAGGAAGAGTACATGTCCTTTGCAGTTAGTGCACTTTGATGTTTGGGGGCCAGCCCATAATGCATCTATGGGAGGCTCTAGATATTATGTTACATTCATTGATGATTACAGTCTCTATACTTGGGTTTACATTGTGAAGACAAAGGATGAGGTGTTTGCTGTTTTTCAGCAGTTTAAAAAGCAGGTTGAAAAGGAATTTGATTGTTATATCTCTTGCTTGAGGTCAGATAGCGGTGGGGAGTATGTGTCAAATGAGTTTGACAACTTTCTGGCTGAAAATGGCATACATAGGCAGCTTACCTGCAGCTACACACCTCAGCAAAATGGGGTAGCTGAAAGGAAGAACAAGGTCTTGATGGAAGCTTCTCGTGCCATGATGAATGAGAAGAAGATGCCACTCTATTATTGGGCTGAGGTTGTTATGACAGCCATGTATATCTTGAATCGGACTCCCACTGCATGCATTCATGAGATGACACCGTTTGAGAAGCTGTATGGCTATAAGCCGGATGTAAGTCACATGAAAGTCTTTGGCTATCTTGCTTATATGCATATTCCAGATGAAAAAAGAAAGAAGTTGGATCCAAAAGCGCATAATTTTGTCTTCATTGGATATTCGCTAGAGAAGAAGGCATACAAATGTTATGATCCCTCTACCAGGGAGACCTTGGTGAGCAGGGATGTTATTTTTTATGAGATGGGTTATTGGTATGTATCACCGGCAACAGTGCCATTGGATATGCCTTCCACTCATGTATCTACAATTGATATGCAGTAGAGCACTACTATGACAGGACCTAGTAGTCAGACAGTATCTCCATGGATAGGGAGATTGAGGAGCTCACCGTCCACTGACACCAGTATGTCAGTGAGGGGGAGATATGATGTCGCGGACAAAGGAAAAGAGAAAGTTACTGAGGATGTATCTGGGATGTTGACACCTAGAAGAATGACTTCTAGATATGAGTCTACTGACACTTTAGACAGTGAACTTGGTATCCCGACTGTCTATACGCTTGGCGCAATGCAGACCAGATACATTCTGCCTCATGAGAGAGGGGAATCGAGCAGTACACCACAGCTTAGACGCTCACAGAGGGTTAGATACCCTGTTGACAGGTTGACATATAGTGGCTACACTGCAAAGCATTATGCTTACATGACAAAAGTGATGGAGATCAAAGAACCAGGTACATATGCTGAAACAGTGGAAAATGAGAACTGGTATGCAGCTATGGATGAAGAAATGAATGCCTTGGGTGAAAATAAGACATGGAATCTTGTGCCACTACTTGAAGGAAAAAAGACCATTGGCTGCAAATGGGTCTACAAAATCAAATGCAAGTCAGATGGCAATGTGGAAAGGTACAAAGCCAGGCTGGTTGCTAAGGGGTATGCTCAACAGTATGGACTTGATTATGAGGAAACATTCAGCCATGTTGCCAAGATGGCAACCATACGCACTGTGATTGCTTTGGCTGCTGCTAGAGGATGGAAATTACAGCAAATGGATGTTAAGAATGCATTTATTAACGGTGACTTAGCAAAAGATGTCTATATGGTTCAAGCAAAAGGGTATGTTCACCCTGATTTTCAGCATTATGTATGCAAGCTAAAAAAGGCATTGTATGGCCTGAAGCAGGCTCCGAGAGATTGGCATGCTAGGATCAGTAACTACTTACAGAGATTGGGTTTTACTGTTGGTAGGGCTAATCACAATTTGTTTATGAAAAAGACAGACAAAGGCTTGGTAGTGTTGGTTATCTATGTTGATGACCTGATAATCACTAGTGATGCTGACTTCGGCATACAGCATGTAATGAAGATGCAAAAATCTGAATTTGACATGAAAGATCTAGGTGAATTGAAATACTTTTTGGGTATTGAGGTAATCAAGGCTGAAAATGGTTTATGGGGCTGATGCAGAAACATTATGCCATGGAAATGCTAAAGAAGTATGGCATGGTTGAATGCAAACCATTGGATACACCCCTTGATCAAAATGTCAAGCTGAACATTAGCACTGGAGCTGAAATTCAAGATGTGACTATGTATAGGCAGATGGTTGGAAGTCTGATCTACTTGACCATCACTAGGCCTGATTTGAGTTATGCAGTTGGGCTCATAAGTAAGTTTATGCAGAAGCCCAGGAAGCCACATTTGGATGTTGTTAGGTGGATTATGAGATATGTTAAGTCCACTGTAGATTATGGGTTGTTCTATATGAGAGATAAGCCCTTGAAACTAGTTGGATACACAGATATGGATTGGGAAGGATGCTCATATGATCACAGATCTACGAGTGGTTATGCTTTTGGTCTTGGAAGTGGCATGATCAGCTAGAGCAGCAATAACCAACCAACGATTGCATTGTCTAGTACTGAGGCAGAGTACAGGGGTGCTGTATTGGCAGCATGTGAGATTTCATGGCTGCTCGGCTGATTTGGATATTCATGTGGATACTCTAGTGGCCTTATTATGTGACAATCTCAGTAGTGTACTCCTGGCAACAAATCCAGTATACCATGCCAGGACAAAACACATAGAGGTACACTACCATTTTACCAAAGAGATGGTTCTTGCAGGGAGAGTAGATATTATGCATGTGAAGACTGATGAACAGGTTGCAGATATCTTTACCAAGTCTTTGGGTAAAGATAAGTTCAGTAGTTTTAGACAGCTACTTGGAGTTCATCAAATGATTTGAGCTTGAGGGAAAGTGTTAGAATATCAAGCTCCCATTACTCTCCTATCAGTATGTATGACCGACATTAGCTGTGTCCCGCTGTATCAGCAAGTGTGGGACATTAAATAAGTTAGTGGTCTTAGACCCAGTGTGAATGGTCCTATGGACCTTAGTACTATTGTACACACTTATGTTATGTTTGTAGTCTATGAAAAAACAAAATATGATGAACGACCTGAATGTTAGGCAGCAGCTCCATTACATTGTCTCTCCCCCTCTCTCTTCCAACAAATGAGAGGGGGAGAGGAGAGAGAAAAAAAATGAGAGAGGAAGAGGAGAGAGAAAAATAGAAAAAAATCATTAAACCTAATAGAGAAATAGAGAAAGAGAGAAAGAGAGGATGAGGGTGAGAGAGGGAGAGGAAATGAGAGAGGGAGAGAAAGAGAGAAAAGGAAATGAGAGAGAGAGAGAGAGGAGAGAGAAAAATGAGAGAGGGATAGGAGAGAGAAAAAGAGAGAAAAATCATTAAACCTAATAGGGAAAGAGAGAAAGAGAGGGTGAGGGTGAGGGAGGGAGAGAAAATGAGAGAGGGAGAGAAAGAGAGAAAAGTAAATAGTACCTTACAATAAGCTCATCCTAGGCTCATAGGAGTTAGGCCAATCCTCAACAAACCTAAGGGATATATGGCTAGAGAGCCCTAGCATACTTGTGCCTCCTAGCATAATGTTCTTCCTACAAAGAGACCTCTCATACATGGTGCTTGTCCTAGCCTCCATCACGCAAGTATACAATGAAGGCAATCAGCCTATCAGTATGAAAAACATTCATTTTTCATAACGTAAATCCAAAAATAACTTTGGATATTCCATAAAAATCAATCTCTTCTTAAAAAGACAAATACAAAAAACTAAAACAGCATCATTCATATGCTTCGCAAAACTAAAACAACATCACAACAAGATCTCTTAGGAAACTTATCTTCAACTATCAATTTTAATTAATAAATATAATATAAAATCACTTGCAAGGAATGACACTCTTTTATCATTAATCCTCTTTCTTCCTTAGAATAGTCTTAGGAACAAATTTTTGCTCTAACAAGCATATATTTGAGTATAATAACTATTTTAATATGCAACCATCAAGCTAGAGATCATGCTTTGGTAGCTGTGGAGATCCCAATCTCATGCCCTCATAAAGATTGTAGTGTGCAATAGTGTGAGAGAAGATGGGTGAGTTGTAAATGGTAAAGGAGAATTCTATTAATGATGGAGAGAAGATGAGGTGAATCGTGAATCCTATTCTTAGTGAGTGCAACCTACCCATAGTCGTGGTCATCGTGGTCGTGGTCCTGGTCCTGGTCATGGTCATAGTCGTAGTCATAGCCGTAGTCATAGTCGTGGTCGTCGTAGTCGTAGTCGTAGTCGTAGTCCTGGTCGTGGTTGTGGTCGTGGTCGTGGTTGTAGTCGTGGTCGTAGTCGTAGTCGTAGTCGTGGTCGTGGTCGTGGTCGTGGTCGTGGTCGTGGTCGTGGTCATCGTAGTCGTAGTCGTGGTCGTGGGTCGTGGTTGTGGTCATCATAGTTGTAGTCATGGTCGTGGTCGTGGCTGTGGTCATAGTCGTAGTCATAGTCGTAGTCATGGTCGTAGTCATAGTCATAGTCGTAGTCATAGTCGTAGTGGTGGTGGTCATGGTCGTGGTCGTGGTTGTGGTCATGGTCATGGTCGTAGTCATAGTCGTGGTCGTGGTCATGGTCATAGTCGTCGTGGTCGTAGTCGTGGTCGTGGTCGTGGTCGTAGTCATGGTCGTGGTCATGGTCGTGGTCGTGGTCGTAGTCATAGTCATCGTCGTGGTCGTAGTCGTAACGTAGAAAAAGAGAGAGAGATGGAAGGGGAGGATAACAATTTAAGAAAAAAAAAATGATAACAAAAACAAATTGTTTGTTGTAACGTAGACAAAATGGAAAACGATGAAGGTCCTGTTGTTCAAGATCGCGAGGCGTATCTTAATCAGCATGTCCCATGTCCTTGCTCTCAATGCAAGCTGGCAATTAGATGAAAACATCGATTGTCTATAGAACATGTACGACGATTTGGCAAGTTTCAATCTGAGATCATTGATCAGGCGATTGCGGATTTTCAGCAAACGTCAAGAAAAGTTAATATCAATCATGCATTGTACTCGCAAGCTAATTGAATACCATATACAATAAGATTGGGTCTGGCTGGCAAATTTTCTATCCAGGGAGGTGATGTCTCGTTCCAAGGAGGAGTGCACCCTTTGTGGCCAATTAGAAGATTTCGTGGGCATGCGATGGATGGAGTGCATGAGCCAATCCACCACTGGCAAGGCCAATCTATACCGCCAATGCCAAAGGAGACAGGCAGCCTTCCAGACCTACCTACAATCTTGGAGCCTAAGATGGAGGCAATGATCGATGCATTGATTCCCATGGATGTCGAGACTTCTGATCTGCTTAGAGAGGAAACATCCATACCATTATATGATGGGTGCCGAGTATCTCGCCTGAAGACACTACTTGCACTTTTAAGTGTGCAAGCAAAATACAGGTGGAGCGATGCGAGTGTGACCAAGTGTGACCGAGTGTATACAGAGTTGTGTCAGGAGATTGACATGGAACCATAGGATACTTCATACTTGGAGCATCCACTTACTCAATTCATTGACCAATCGCTTATAAGGGTACATAAGATATGCATTTTAAGTGAGATCTTTTTTTTAGGATTTATATTAATGTGCTTTGTATGATTTAAATTGATTATTCTAACATCATTTTTTATCTGTGCATGTGACATTTTCAAGATGAGTCGAGGGATGAGCGATGAGGAGTTGCAGGATATCTTCACGCACATGTCTCCAAACTAGATCGCAAGATTCAGAGACATGGCAGACCAGGAGCTGTCTCGAATATCGTCAGGCCGCTCTACTAGATCTACTTCAACGCGATCTAATGCTTCAGCTTCGAGCAGATGAGGTCGACGCTCCAGACTTGGGCAAGAGGGAGGGAGTGCTTTAGGGTCAGAGGGATGCTGCAGAGATACAGAGGTAGTGAGCCCGCGGTCGGCATAGGATACAGGTGCAATTCCTCGCTCTCATGCCGGTTCTAGGGAGCGTGGCTCAGGCTCAGGTGGATGCTGTGGAGGCACAGATGCGGTGTCTCCGTCTCCTCGTTCAGTTGGAGTTACGTCACCTCTAGGATTTTTCACACCTGTGGGGACGTCTACTCCAGTTACTCCGGCTTTTGCTCAGCTGTCTGCAAATGGCACCCCTATGGGTGTCACTCCGATAGATATTAGCATGGTCGGTACACCGGATGCACATGGGTCTCCTGGATATGCCCAAGAGCGTGAACGCAGATGGGAGAGGACCCATCTTAGGCATATCCCAGGGGGATATGCATATCTAGTCGATGATAGGTCATGAGCCATCATCATGAATGATGAGGGGAGGAGGGTGATGGCTCGCATGAGAGAGTTGTGCCAACAAGTTTTTCAGCACAATGTCTTAGATCATTGGAAGAACATACCGGAGGGGAGCAAGGACTACATAGTAGGATCCTTGCATGAGGAGTTTCCGGTTCTAGCCTCAGTAGATAGATTTTCTATGGGCTGGATGATGGATTGCATGCGTGCATATATGTCACACAGATGATCGATGCACAAAGGCACTCCAGAGTGGGGCTGCAAAACCCGAGTGATTAGATGCGGATGACTGGCGTCGACTGAGGGAGGAGGCTACAGATTCTCTAGGACATTGGAGTCAACAGCACAAGGCGGTAAGGACACGACTCGAGGCCGGAGTGGTCCATCATCTTGGGAGTGGTGGCCACAAGACATATTTGGAGGACTTTGTAAGTTTTTCTTTTGTTTTGCTTGTTTATTTTTTTGCAATATATTTTGTACTGACAATCATGTTTTTAACAGTTAGTATTTCATTTTCTTTGCAGCACTCCATTACAAATCGCAATCCAACCAGCCTTGAGACTTGATATGCAGAGAGGCACGGTCTCACTTCATTGATCGACCGATTGTATAGACGTGACGGCCCTGTAAGTCACTCATCATCTTTCTTGTCCATAGTTACCATGTTTAATTAGAATGCATTATTGTATGGTGGACTGATGTGTTGTTGTTTCTTTTTTTGCAGAGTCCGTTCGATGCTCCTTTGTGGCGGGATGAGCTTTCGGATGGCAAGGATATGTAGCTCGCCCTTGGATCCCTGGAGCTCACATACCTTTCTTTTTTGGTCGCCTAATTTGTGTAGACATTTTCTATATATTAGTGATATCTTGTCATGATTGTACCAATCGCTTTCATTATGTGATCATGTATTTATTTCATGTATCAGTGTATGATTTCAGTATACTTTGTTTTTGTTTGCACGAGCATTGTACACAGTGCAAAAACTATTTTGTATGGCTCAAATAAAGCACACAGACTGCCCTGCCACAAAAAAAAAATTCCCTGTTACCGTCGCTATTAGCGTCGCAAATTTTACTGCTCACGTCATTATTGCCATCGTTATTATCATCGCAAACCGTCGTTATTGGTGTCGGTATTTGCGACACTGATACCAACGCCAATAACGACGCTGATACCGACTGTTCTATGGCGTCACCAATAATGACGCTTTTTACGATGACGGAGAAAATTTTTGTTATTTACATTTTCGTCACTTTTAACGTCGATATAAGGCCTATATCTTGTAGTGTTGGACCCATATTCAAAGCAATTAGGCCTATTTGCTACCCATAATTTACAGCCAACTGAATTACACTTTATGACACATTTGGTTTTAATTTCTTCATCTCCATTTGCCACTTGCACTTTAATAAGCTACTATAAATCAGTAAGGAAACATTTTAATCTGTCTATGGCTAATATATTTATGAAATTGTAGGTATTACAACTGCCAACCAAAATGAATACATTTTTCCCATTAATGCTACCTTGGAATCTTGTCCATAAATGTATTGAAATAAAGCAAACAATCATAGCATCTAATTAATCATTCCCCCTAGATTCAAAAGGAATACTACACTAGGATTAAAAGAAAAAGTATCAACGTGATCATAAAACTATTCTTACCCAACATCTTCATCAATATCCTCATTTTTTCTGGCAGCCTTAAGTGGATTCACATCATCATTATTATCCTATGAATCATCAAAGACTAGCATACTATGAACCTTGTCTTTCCCATTCTTGTAAACATACTTTTTTGCATGATTAGTTATGTAATTATCACCACATTTAAAACAAAGCCCTTTTTCTTTTTTTTCCTTGTACAAGTCCATGGGGATAGATTTTTGATTGCCAAATGTTGAAGTATTTTTAGGCTTGCTATTCCTATGCTTATTCTCTGTTTTAATAGTGCTTGTTGATCTAAAATTACTTTGAGATCTTGAAGAATTAAATGGTAGATAAACCAACACTCTAGATCCCCCACTAGATGCATGATTGCTTCCCTAAATATTATCAATTTGATCTTGCTTTAAAATAGTCATTAGCTATCCGAGTTGAAATGTAGGCTCTCTTCTATACTTTCTTCCATACCTTTCCACAAGCTCAATAGCCTCAAAAAGGGTGGTGGGATTTTGTACCATAACATCAACCAACTATTAAAGCTCTACGCCATACATATACTATGGAGCTTGACTTTAAGCCTCTTTGCTCTAGTCTATACCATATGCTTGCTAACTTTTCTTTCTCAAGTGCAAATACAAAGACTTCAACCATAAGTATCTTGAATGCATCCCAATTTTCCACTAGTATGTTTTCTGTCTTAATATATAGCCACCAAGTATGTGCGAACCCTTCCAAATGTAATGTGGCAAAGTGAATTTTTGTATATCACTCTTAGAAAATATATCAAAGTATGACTCCAACTTCGAAATCCATTCCTCTAGATCATATGGTGAAGATGAATGCCCATTGCACTTTGCCAACACTATTTTATCTCATAATCTCTACTCATTGAAGGGTTGCTATACCAAAATAGGCTGATCATAGCTTGTATCTATTGGGTCTTCAAAGTCTGATGAGACTCCTCCATAAGGTGGCTAAGATTTTTTTTATACATTTTTGTAGGCAAAAGACCCCCTGGCACTTGAGAACTTAACCCATGCACTTATGAAAGACCACCATTGATACTACCTAAATAATCTTTATACCTTTGTGAAGTCTCTCCTACTTCATATTGGCTATTAGGTATACCTCAGTTTCCAATAATACATTGACTTTGGAACATAGAGTTAGGTGGATAAAATGGAGCTAAAGGTTTATTGTTTGGCTACACTTTTTCTCTTATATTCTTGTTTCCCATTTGCATTTGCATCCATTCAGTGAATTGTGCCATAATTCGCATATTAAACTCCACTAGATTTTCAATTCAAGCCATCATTTGTGTTGTTGAATTCATTAATTTTTCAATGGAAGACTTTGTTTGATGACCAAATATGATAATTTATTTTACCCTTGAAAGTAACATTGTATATCTATGAGCATGCCTAGTCTCAAGTTCACATATGGTATGGTTGAAAGTACTAAGTTCTTCTTAAAGTTACGGCTCTTTAGGAATTTTTTGGGGTGTATTTATCAGTATGGAATCTATGATTTGTTGAGCATACTCCTCTTAGGCCTTATTTTTACCCTTATGGCATATCATTGTAGTTCAGTCATGCAGGATCCTTGTCAGTAAATTGGCTATAAATTGAGTTAGGTAACTCTGATTGCCAAAATTTTTAGTTCAAATTGAAGCCTACAATTCTCTCTTCAAGAGGAGTACCTCTATGTTATAAAAATTTTTAAAATAGAAAATCCCATGAAATCAATCTATGAGTTTATAATGTCAAGTCCTCCACCCTATTTTGACCTACAAGTGCCCTATTTCTAGTTGTTTGACCACAATCAAGGCTCTTTAAGGCTACCAAACCTTATGCAAAACTGAGTAGGGCATGTGAGAAACTTATACCACCTATATTTCACCTCTAATAATGAAGGATGTACCTATAATAACCTGCATAAACCCTAGAGTATCATGTAAATGCCATGTTTTACCCTATTTTGACCTTTAAGAGGCTTGGACCTTCATGACCACTTGATTCTTCAATCCTCCATGTACAATATATGTGTGAGGGATAAAATTGCAAAATGGGGTCTGAATCATTAGAGATGGGCAAAGTTTCCCTCAGTTGGTTACATCCTGCAGAATCTTTGATTATGAGGGAGAGTCGCCTCTCTTTTGTTCCAATATCTCCCGTAGGATCCACCTTTTTCCTCAATGGGTAACTCAACATGTGATATTATACTCTAATCAATTAGCATGATGTGCAATACTTGAAGTAATCTTTCAACTCATTCCATGTAATGCAATAGAATGAAATTGAACCAATAAAATGGGTAAGGAGAGGGTTTTACCATGAAGTGAGTCACTACTTGACTTACCCTTTACAATGGATTTTCATTTATTTTTTCCATGAACAAAAAAACTTCAGTAAGATATTAGATTAGAGCAATGAACCCAATCAACAATTCATTCTTGAACAAAAGAGATTCTGTGCAATGTAACAATGCCAAGCAAGGCTCTTAATTTACTAATATAATCAAGAAAGTATCTCAACAATAAATGGGGCCAAAATGTAATGCAAATATTCAATTCTTTAATCTCTCCATCAATTGGATGAGGCTTGGTAAAAGAATGAACAAGAGAGACCAAAAATTGATGATAACAAATACCTCTTTCATAAGATTAAAGAAGGCTTGAATGCTCCAATTGCTTGAATGTACTCCCGGATGACCAATGTTGCTCAAATAACCTTTATTCCTTGCTCCTTGAATGCTTTAGATCAATCTTGAAGCCTTACTAGCTTGACACTGAAGCCTTAAACTCTTTTACTTCAAATCTCTACTCCATGGAAGCTCTCTTGGTTGAATCTTGGGTAATCTTGCTCAATCTCTTCAATTTCTTTCAAAAATATTCACAATGATAAGTCCCCATGCTAGAATGATGAAGAATCTTCAAGAAATTTTTTAGAAGTTGAAGCTTGAAGTCAAATTTTCATGGCTGCCCATGGCCTATATAGTTAGGGTTCCAAGAGAGCAAGATGATAAGAAATATGGCTTCATTATGGAGCATATACATTGAAAACTTGAACTACAATATCCCAATGATGATTTACAAGCATCAATTCTATCCACAAGCTAAAGAAATGGAGGAGAACAGGGTTGAATATCTAGCAAAAATTTTGGCCTATTTACTGCATCGTGCGATTGTGGATAAGGTGAGCAAAATGGTATTGGACTTGAAGGATTAGAAACCTAGAAAGCCATTGTGCCCTCCATTATTGAATAGACACAAAGATAGATTAAGGAAGAGAATATCTTTGCTAAAAACTCCATGGAAACTTCAAAAAAGCTTGAATAAAGGAGAAAGAAAACCCTCACTTTGAAAAGTAGCCATGACTTATTGCTCCTCTAATCCTACTTAGCCATTTTCCTCCAAAGTGCTCTTCAAAATGACTAGAATTAGTCTACAACCTGCCATTTTAGCCATGGTGGGGGGTTTCCCTGTTATGACAGCCTATTGACCGTTTACAGAGTTAAGAAAATTGAATGTAAACTGGGCTCAAACGAATGCCATAACCAAATATCAATGGCAAGGTTGATTCTTGAGTAACCAAGAGTATATATGAGTGCCCAATAATTGCATGTTGTAGAGGAGAATGATCATGACTGATCTGTTGAGCTAGAGTAGGGCTTGAAATCAAGTGCAAATTGTTGAGATCATGTTTTTGTTGCTGCTGAGTGGGCTAAGCACTAATGAGTGCTATGGGAGCTCAAGGGAGTCCCAAAGAACCCTTACAAGAGGCCTCAATAGGCATTGATCAAATAAGTGAGAGGGAGCTCTAATTTGAACCTCCATAAGCTGAACCATGGCTACCTTCACTATGAACTGAGCCAAATGCTTACTGAAGTGGGCTCAATGATGGCTCAAGTTTACTCTGAGCAAGCTCCAAGAAGCCTCAATGAGTGGTCAAGCAAGTAGACAATCGATACGAACCTTGAAGTTGTAGTTATGGATGCCAAGAATGAAAAACCTACTATAGGTATTCAAGTAGAAGCTGAAGCAATGCTAACAAGCTCTTAAAGATGATGGCTCTAATACCAGTTGAAGGGAGGTGAGCCCTAAAGTGGAAGCACGCAAGTGAAAGCAAGAGCTATGGTGGAAGGAGCAAGAGTAAGAGAGAGAGACACACACACACAATGCGAGAACTCCAACAGTTGTAATGTGTGATGGGCCTTCCTTTTATTCAAATGTCACTGAAAGAATAAAGAATGAAGTGACAGTAATGGGTTCTTGCCACCTGCAGTGTCGTACAGGTATGTGGGTATGTGGGTACCATTAGTGTAACTAATACATGGGCAGCTAGGCATAGGTGCCTTTACCCCCAACAGTCTCCAACTTTAATTTGAGTGTGAGTCTCCTCTCTCTTTACACAATACAATTTTTTTCCTTAAAGAGGAGGGTCCATACTCCTTAAACATTGAGATTTATATAGATTTCCCTCGCCTTCTTCACATCAAGAGTTTCAAAAAGCTTAGAGCTTTCTTCCCATTTAATGTTTAAATGAAAAAGCACTAAAGATTTTCTTCTAATTCTGATGCTTTTGCTTCAAAACATAGGCCCAGCTCTTTTCCTTCAGCTTTAGCTCTTTTCCTTCAGCTTTACCATGCTCACTACCTTTTCCTATGCACCATGTGAGCAGCGGCTCAATCCCCACCAAATGCTTTAAATAAGTTATTTCCTATGAACTCTGCCACCTACTATGTCATTTAAAAGCTCACCCACTTCACGTACAGTCACGTACAGGATATCACACTTCCATGTACAGACCTTCCGAAAGATGTCGGCTCACAACATCAACTCCATTCTTACATTGAGTAGCTCTATTCTGGGGTGGTGGGCGCAGCCGCAGCCGCAGCCGCAGCCATGCCAGCCGCCCTCTCGCTTGTTGCTCCTCCGAGGCCTTGCTCTCTCTGCCCTCGTCATCATGACACTCCCCGACTTGCTCACCCAGTCCAGCACGCCTCCTTTCGTAGGGATTATCTAACCCCCCATAAACTATCTGATGGTGTCAACTGCCATGAAACCACTAATGCCACCCTTCGATGTCCTACCGTCCCCTCAGACCATGCTCACCAATAGCTCAGTCCTTGCCTCCTCCCACACACAGTGATAGCCCCTCTTCAAAATCACGTGAGTAATCGTCTGCTGATTTTGCTGACTCAAGAGCGCAGCATATTAAACATATAAAACCATTGGACCTTAGCACCTTCCTAATCAGCACCTCCATAAGCTCCGCCAAAATCTGACTTCTGGTGAATAGCAAGCACACAGTCTTCTGCACAACCATCATGAATAGCGATGCATCTGTGAGATTCCCACAACCACCCCTATCAAGGCCTTTCAGTTCCTTTGCATGCAAACTGATGATGGCAGAAGCTGCATTGGCTCCCAAAAAATTGTAGCTACTAATGCTCTCCACACCTATCATAGAAAATATGATTGCAAGACGTTTGCAAATGCTAATGCAAACTCATCAACAACACGTTAATTCAATAATGCCAGTTCCATAATCCAACTAGGAAAAGCACCCCAATAGCCTCCCCAATTACTTGTCCAATGCCTAAAAGATGAAGCCTCCTTGATTTTCAACAGTATAGTGCAATTAGGCCCAACGCATCACTTATAATTTTCTCAGATTCTAGTTGTAAGCGTTTAATGGGGTCCCAAACCATACAACCAATAATCTTGATAGAGAGAAGGGTGCACTGTTGCACCTCTCTAGATCTAGATATATGTCTACGTACTTGAGCCTAAGCAGATACTATTTCTTGCTTCCTTAACAAATTTGATAGTCTAGAATTGTTCATCATAGCTCCTAGTTGTGGTGTGAGATGTCCAGATTGAGGTTGCAAGCCATGTCATGAGCTGCCTTCAAAGCCATGTCAAACCTTATACATCTTGTCTTGAATTACTACTACTACCATACAATTTAGCAAGCCCAAATTGCCTCTAGTTTAAATACACTCAATGGCTCCATATCATTCCCATAAATCTCTTATTATAAGTAAATTTTCTCATGCAATTGATCTCAAACCAATAAAATCTCCTTTCATGGTTCTCCAACCACAAGCATTTTTCCAAATATCCCACGGTGACCAAAAACTCAAATATATTCTACAACAACTAAATGCACGTAGCTGGCCAGAAAAATGATTTTCAAGCCTCCCTTGAATCTTCAAATGACAACGTTTTCTTCAAATGTACTTGCTTTTCATTCTACAATGTATCCTAGCAAAAACATGATTTGAAGTTATACTCGACACCCATTCATTCATGATTTAGAAGAGGTGCAAAGCCAAAATTTATACCATGCAATATACGACAATATGAATGCACTGAAAAAATTATACCTAGCAATATGTCTACATGTGCTAGTGTGCCATGCAAAATGCAAACACATTTTCTTGATTAGTTTAAAATCCTTAACCTCATCACTCAGTGAAAGAAATAATTGTTGTGTTCTACTCAGAAATCCTTTACAACCCTCAAATTCACCCAACCACCTTTCCCTCTTAGCTTGAGGTTCCTAATTTAGTTATGAATATCTCAACTCTCATGTGTGCAAAGAACAATGCATGCATAATAAAAGGTGCTCTCTTAAGTGCACATGCATCTAAAATTTAATACATATAGATATAGTGGGCATCATGCCATGCTAGTGCTCAATGATGGTGCATAGAGTGCATTAACCCAACCCATTGGCATTGAAGTAATTAAAGAGAATCAAGAGACGACCCCTGAGTGCAATGCTTCCAACAAGTGTAGCGTGAAGTGCTTATGAACCCATAATCCATGTGATATACAAGGATGTCGATAAGAGAGTATACATGATTTAGGATGTTTGGTAGCTACCGACAAAATCCAACTCCAATTTGTTTATGAAAGCACCACTCTCAACTTAGATAATCAAGCTCTCAAGCACAAAAAAATCAATTAATGAAAAAGAAAGTTCTTAATCTAATCAAACAAAAAACATTTCACTAGAAAACAACAAGACAAACAATTACGCATACAATTAAAGGCAAAAAATCCTGCCTACTTTATGTTTTACAAGGTGTTCTTCAGTTTACACGAAAATGCTAACTCCTGCCTAGAAGGAGCTAACTCGATAAAAAGGACCCGAAATCCATGACCCATTACTTTGGAACCTATGTTTGTAATCTCAAAACCCATACATGCACTTATGCACAAAAGCATTTGCTTGTTGCATTAAAAGGCTATTTGAATAAATATTTGTGGTTTTTCTAAAAAAGGGAATGTTAAATACGGGTTAGACCTATGAATTGATGCATTATGCCTCCCCAAGGATAGTTGCATGGGCTTTAGAGCAAGGGAGCTGGATTTTCTACTCCAAATTGCTAGGACCGGCACTAAACGCCAGAGTTCTCTCCATAGGGACCAATTGTAGGCTTGGACGCACCAAGGAGCCAAGGGGCTCTCGTTATAATTCCTTAGGCATTCTAGGACTAGTCTACTCCCTACGAGCCCAAGTTGATCTCCCAAAAGGCTCGACACTAGCTATGGGCAAACTTGGCAATCTTATTTTAGCTCTTGGACTAAGTTCAAACATGGATTGGAATAATTATTAAAATAAAATGTGTGTGTGTGTGTGTGTGTGTGTGTGTGTGTGTGTGTGTGTGTGTGTGTGTGTGTGCGTGTGCGTGTGCGTGTGCGTGTGCGTGTGCGTGTGCGTGTGCGTGTGCGTGTGCGTGTGCGTGTGCGTGTGCGTGTGCGTGTGCGTGTGCGTGTGCGCGTGCGCGTGTGCGCGTGTGCGTGCGTGCGTGCGTGCGTGTGTGCGTAAATATTGTATTCTTATCCATGCATAATTGATGTGAATGAACACCATCTTAAGAGACTAATTAAATAAGTCATTTGCTATGTGTCAAACTAAATCGTGCTAGGAATAATTAGCAAACTAAAGATAACCCTAGAGGAAAGTGAGTTGCTAGATCCCCAAGGGGTCTTACCAAAGGTGGCCTCGGTTTGCCAAGAGGCTTCTATCACAATTTTAAGCATTAGTTTGAGGAAATTTAGGAAGAGTCAAATATTGTGTCCTAGCCTGTCATCAATAGAATCTAATCAGTATTGTTTTAGGGGGACTAGAGCTAAGACTTTACCCTATGGGTAGAGGAGTTGATGCACATCACTTCCCCCTCATTTCTTGCTCTCTTTGAACCAATTGCAGCAATGGTTCACTTCGGTCTAAGGATCATAGAAATGTTGTCACCTCAAAAGTTGACGGTAGATAGCTAATAAGAGACTTTTAGTATTAAAAATCATACTTACATTTTAGATCTATCCTTATGGGGTTGAGGCAGAGCTTTGTCCTTCAAGGTAAAGTCAAGTAACTCAAGATGACAAATGTCCAATTATTCTAGTAGCGAGTTCTCGATGATAGTCGTCTTGACCATTTCTTGATAGGCTTTTAAAATACGTGCTATTGATGTTCGATTTAGGTAGGCACATTACACTTTCCTAGTTTTTTAGGAAAGTCGTCTGACTGACCAGGTCCACCTAACCATAGGATGATTTTGTCCATCCACTTTCCATTATTAACATTGTGTATTTTATTTATCTAAGCAAGCATACTAGTCACGCTATGAAACATATAAAAATAGCTTCCTTAATTCATTTTTACCCAAGGTTCGTTGTCACATTTTTAAAAGCAAACACAAAAACATTCTTTTAGAAAACATGCCATTTATATTGTTTTCATAATTACAACTAGTCTAAGGAGCAAACTAAAAGCAAACACAAAAAACATTCTTTTGGAAAACATGGCATTTATATTATTTTCATAATTACAAATACTCCAAGGAGCAAACTAACCCAAAAATTGAGTTGCCACCTTGCCATGTTCAACCAGGGTGGCCTACCAACACTAAACTACATTGGGCTCATATAGGTTTCCTTCCCTATCAAAGGACCGGGTTCAAGATTATAATCTCTAACTGAAGCCTCGCTAGTTCTCACCCTCTGAAGTAAGGGAAAACCTTCATATACAAACAACCATATGTACACAGCCGCCTTACGTAGTTTATTTACAACCTGGTTGCAAAGCATCTTAGGCATTGCCTTAGGGAAAACCTTCATATACAAACAACCATATGTACCCAACCAGTGGTTGGCCGCCTTTCATAGTTTATTTACAACCTGGGTGCCAAGCATCTTAGGCATTGCCTTAAGGATGGCACAACACCTTAATCCTGTCTAAATGTAAAAAGACACGAACATCATTAGAATCATTTTTTGGATTATTACAAACAATCAATTAAGCAAAGTAATTGAACAAACAGTCCTTTCCAGTCAAGGATTAAGATAACTTTTCCAATATAATTTCAATTATTTTTATTCAAAATAATAATCAACTCACAACTTGAATTACTTTATATGCATGTGGACACAGATTTTCAATACTAAGGTAACTCTATTGATTTTTAATTTACTCAAAAATAAGAAAAAAATCTAATGATTTACTAGTCACATTTCACTAACTATTAAAAATGTAATTGAGATGCACATAATTTATAAATAATTTGATTTTTAATATAATTTTTAAACTAGTGCTATAAAAGTATTAATTTTCTTGATAATTTGAACGATTAAGAGTTAATAATTTTAACATTAAATTTTTAGTATTTCTTAATAAATTATATTTAAAATTTATTTTTTAGCAATTTCTTACTCATGTAACTAATTCTTTAAAATATATTAAGTTTTAACTATTAGTTAAATTTTCTTATAACTTATGTTATTTATTTAAAATTTCTTACAATTTCTAATTAGTAAATTATAAATTTATGCTAGCTACACTTTAGATATTTAATTAATTTAATGATAATCAAAATTTAAGGGAAAAAAGATAAGTCACATATTTATTTATGATATTTCTTAATTAAATTTTTAAATAAAATGGATTATGTAAGAATTTTCTATTTAAAAAATAGTAAACATGTATCGTATCAACAACCATATTTTCAATATTTTGGGTGGATAAAGGTCCCATTATGTCTATGTTTTCACATGGGGCCTTTCCAACCCAAGACTCTTCAAGGCTAAGCCTTTTCAAAGCTCTCTCTCTCTCTCTCTCTCTCTCTCTCTCTCTCTCTCTCTCTCTCTCTCTCTCTCTCTCTCTCTCTCTCTCTCTCTCTCTCTCTCTCTCTCTCTCTCTCTCTCTCTCATTTTTTTACTTTTTTCTTTGATACATTTATACATATAATCTTTTTTAACTTTAAAATGAAGTTATAAGTTTAATTTTTTTTAATTAAAATTAATGAATAATAAAATTAAAATTCAAGATGATTAATGAATATTTTTCATTTAGAAATGTGTAACATTTCTCATAAAAAATTTAAAATTTACTAATAATTCATAATACATTGAAATATTGAATATTGAATTAGAATAAGCTTGAAAAATTAGCAATAAATTGAAAAAAATTGTGATAAGTTATTATAATTTTAAAAAATAACTTAAACTAAAGGAAATTCAATTAAAATTATGCTAAGTAATAATTATTTTAATTATAAAAATCAAAAATAAATTATTTTAATTAAATAAATAAATAATTGAGTCAAATAAATTATTCAAAGCTTCTTCACAGATATAGGAAAAATTAAAATGCAAAAAAATCGATGTTGCACATGCAAGAAACTAAGAATAAGGGGCAATCATGCATGATTAGCTAAAAAAAGTTAGGTATGTTACATTATCTTTCCCTTAGAGAAATCAATATGTCCTTATCTCAAGAGAAACTCAAAGTGATCCCTCTAGAGAATGGTTTCCTTTATCTGGATTCCATCTTTATCTAGGAAATACTTCCATCGGATTAGGTATTTTCATAAGATGTGGTTCCTTGAAGGATTTTCTTTGATTTCCAAGATTCTCTCTTGTTGGACCTCAAGGATTCCTTGAGTTGGCATTACAATTTGTTTGTCATCAAGGATGTACTCAAGATTGGGAACATAGGATTCCACCATGCTTACATAAATGCATTATGAATCTTTAGATGAGGAGATAGGGCTAGCTTGTAAGCATGTGTCCTAAGGCATTTTATGATTTTATATAGCCCACATATCTAGGACTAAGCTTATTGAATTTCCCAAGAGATAGGGAACTCTTCTAGGATCGAATCCTTTAAAAGACTATGCCACCTTCTTGAAAGATTCAATTTATTCTCTTTGGATCTATGTAGACCTTCTATCGATCATAGGCCTCCCTTATGTATTGATGGATTGCCTTGACTTGCTTCTACATGTCATCTAGCATCCCTTTGAAGGCTTCAACGTTTATGGTAGGATCAAAGAAATTGACAAGAGATGAGCACTCTTGCTCACATAGTTCTTGGAATGGTTCGTCCAATGCTTTATTCGAAATGAAGCATTACATGCATATTCCATCAATGGAAGGTATTCAATCCACCTTTCTAGTTTTATGCTACAATAGCCTCTGAGAATATCCTCCAAGACTTGATGGACCCTTTTAGTTTGTCCATCAGTTTGGGGATAATAGATCGTGCTAAAACAAAATTGAGTTATGATGGATTGAAAGAGACTAGTCCAAAAATTGAAGGTAAAGATATTGTCATTATCATTGATTATCCTTTTCGAGAGCCCATGTAATCAAAATATTTCCTTGATGAATATCCTAGCGTATTTGAAGCTTTACGAGCCACTTTGATAGGGATAGCATAAGTAGCTTTGACAGGGATAGCATGAGCTACTTTGATAAGCATATCCACAATCACTAGGATAGAAGCATATCCTCCTTGCATAGTGAATAGGCCCATTTGAAAGTCTGTGTTCATATACTCCCATTTCATTTGAAGAATATCAAGAGGGTGTAATTCTCTGGGTAGTTGGACCTTGATCCTTTAGTAACTCAAGCACTGAGTCATGTACCTAAGAGTATTGGCTTTCATTCCTTGCTAATAATAGCTTTTGTTTACAATGTTTAGGGTTTAAGTATAACCCAATTGTCCGACCACAAGGCTCTCATGTGCTTCGTACAATATTTTCTTCTTCAACTCCAAACTTTTGAATACATGTAGCCTCTACTAATAGTAGAGCGATTCATCTTGGAGAAAATAGTTTTTAAACTTGGCCTTATCCTTCAAGGTTTTCTTCTCTAAACAGACAATCTTCTTGATCTCTAAGTATTCTAAATCATCAGGGACTTCAGTAGCACAGCATCAAGAATGGGGTTAATAGTCATTGAGATAAGACTTGCAAGGCTTCCTTACCTTGAACAATCTTCCATTATTAGAGCATTTAGGAAGCCTTGTCGGATGAGAACATCAGCCATCACATTTTTCTTGCTAAGCAATATTTGATCTTGAAGTCGAATTCTTGTAGCAGTTCAAGCCATCTTCTCTGTCTCATGTTGAGATCCAATTGAGTGAAAATCTACTTGAGGCCCTTATGATCAATAATGAGAGTGAATCTTCAACCAAGTAAATAATGGCATGAGAGTTTGAGAGAGTGAATGGCTGCTAATAGCTCTAAATCATGTGTAGCATAATTCTTCTCGTATGGTTTGAGTTTCCAAGAAGAATAAGCTATGGATTGTTGACATTCTTATGAAAGAACATAATCCACTACTACAATCATGGCATTTGTGACAACTTCAAATTCTTGAGAGAAGTCGAGGAGTTTTAATACTACAATGGTAGTGAGATATACATTTATCTTATCAAACTTGCTCCTTAGGAGTCCATATTATCTTAGTCTTCTTCTTGAGAAGTTCAAATAAAGAGGTAGCAATGATAGCGTAATCTTTGATGAAGTTATGGTACCATCCTATGAGCCCTAAAAATCCCCTAATTTCCCAAATAGCCTACAAAGATGGTCAATCTTAACCATCCTTCACTTTCGCTAGATTAACCAAGTTACATTTGGCTAGGCAATGAAGCCTAAGTACTCAATCTTCTTTTTTAAGAAAGTGTATTTACTCTGTTTTGCATAGAGCTTTTTTACTCTTAAGGTTTCCATGTCTTTCCATGAGCTTGGACTAAGGTTCCTTCGAGATCCTTAAAGGTAATCTTTCCTTTCCCACAATGCCTAATTAGGGACTAGTCAATCCATACCTAGAAAATGATTATATGATCTAACTTCTGGTGAATAGCAAGCATAGTCTTCTATACAACCATCATGAATAGTGATGAATCTATGAGATTCCTACAACCATCCCTATCAAGGTCCTTTACTTCATTTGCATGCAAATTAACGATGGAAGAAGTTGCATTGGCTCCCAAAAAATCGTAGCTACTGATGCTCTCCACACCTATCATAGAAAATTCCAAGATGTTTGCAAATGCTAATGCAAACTCATCAATAGTACGTTAAATCAATAATGCCAATTCTATTGGATTAGGAAAGGCACCCCAATAGCCTCCCCAATTACTTGTACAATGCCTAAAAGATGAAGCCTCCTTGATTTTGAACAATATAGTGCAATTAGGCCCAACGCGTCACTTGTAATTTTCTCACACTCAAAGTCCAACTGTAAGCTTTCAATGGTCCCAAACCATACAGCCAAAAACCTTGATAGAGAGAAGGGTCCACTATTGCACTTCTCTAGATCTAGGTATATGCCTATGTGCTTGAGCCTAAGTAAACACTATTTCTTACTTCCTTGACAAATTTGATAGTCTAATATCTTTCATCGTAGCTTCTAGCTTTTGTGTGAGATTGTCCTGATTGAGGTTGTAAGTCATCTCACTAGCTACCTTCAAAGCCACAAGTCTTATACATATTTTCTTGAATTACTACTATTGCCATACAATTTAGCACCCCCAGATTGCCTCTTTAAATACACTCAATGGCTCCATATCATTCCCATAAATCTCTTATTATAAGTAAAGTCCCTCGTGCAATTGATCTCAAACCAGTAAAATTCCCTTCATGGTTCTCCAACCACAAGCATTTTTCCAAATATCCCACGGTGACCAGAAACTCAAAAATATTCTACAATAAGTAAATGCACACAGCTAGCCAGAAAAATGATTTTCAAGCCTCCCTTGAATCTTCAAATAACGATGTTTTCTTCAAATGTACTTGCTTTTAGTTCTATGCAATGTATCCTAGCAAAAACATGCTATGAAGTTGTACTCAACACCCATTCATTCATGATTTAGAAGAGATGCAAATCCAAAATTTATGCCATGCAATATACAAAAAGATGAATGCACTGAAAAAATTATGCCTAGCCTGTCTACATGTGCCAATGTGCCATGCAAGATGCAAACACAATTTCTTGATTAGTTTAAAATCCTTAACCTCACCTCTCATCACTTAGTGAAAAAAAATAATTATTGTGCTTTGCTCCACCCACCCAAATCTCACATACACTTAAAAAATAACGGTCCTCAAAATGTTGACCATATAAGCAACCCATCTCACAATTGAAGAAATCCTTTACAACCCTCAAATTCACCCAACCACCTTTCCCTCTCAACTTGAGGTTCCTAATTTAGTTATGAATATCTCAACTCTTGTGTGTGCAAAGAACAGTGCATGCATAATAAAAGGTGCTCTCTTAAGTGCGCATGCATCTAAATTTTAAAACATATAAATATAGTGGGCATCATGCCATGCTAGTGCTCAACGTTGGTGCAAAGAGTGCAATAACCCAACCCATGGCATGCAAGTAATTAAAGAGAATCAAGAGACGACCCCAGAGTGCAGTGCGTCCAACAAGTGCAATGTAAAGTGCTCATGAACCCATAATCCATGGGATATGCAAGGATGTTGATAAGAAAGTATACCTAATTTAGGATGTCCAAATAAAATCCAGCTACAGTCTGTCCATGAAAACACCTCTCGACCAAGATAATCAAGTTCTCAAGCATAAAAAATTCAGAATAATGACAAAATCAATTCTTAATCTAATTAAACACAAAACACTTCACTAGAAAACAACAAGACAAACAATTACGCAAACAATTAAACACAAAAAATCCTACCTACTTGATGTTTTACAAGGGGTTTTTCAGTTTACACAAAAATGTTTGATAATATGTTTATTATAAATATGTATAAATGAAATAATGTGTATATGTATGTGTGTAGATATATACACATACATGTTAATAAATACTTATATGTTTACATTTTAACATGTCTATAATTTTAT
Organism: Lygodium microphyllum; assembly: GCF_053477565.2. Taxonomy (NCBI): domain Eukaryota; kingdom Viridiplantae; phylum Streptophyta; class Polypodiopsida; order Schizaeales; family Lygodiaceae; genus Lygodium; species Lygodium microphyllum. The sequence goes on from NC_141162.1 coordinate 94,209,664, forward strand.
ATTTTTATATTTTATATACTTATTACATCAAGTGGTGTTGTATACAAACATATACAAGACTTTATGTTCGCCAAAAGACTAAGAAAACTGTGAGTCTCAACGCTCCCCCAACCCTTCCTTTAATACTTTTTTCTATGAAGACTCTCAGTTTTGTTGTACCTACGAGGCAAATGCACTTTTACAACCTACAAGATAGATGCAAATGGGTGTTTGCAAATGGCAATCTTAGAAGTGGCGAGGAGGCCTGGAGTGTGGGCACATGGGTATCAAAAATGTATTTGAGGGGAGGCCTAGAGGCTAACCCCTGCTAAAACAACCTTTGCATAATATGTAACAGACAAGAGATATATATATTTCTCTCTTTCTCAAAATGCTTGGCTACATGTGGAATCTTGCATCGACATGGGGATGTCCCTTTACTTTCTGAAGATGAGGAGGGTCATGTTATTATCTTTTGAGTATTTCTGTGCAATTTGTTTCATTCTATTTTATATAAATACCATGCTCAATATGATGGTTTCAAATTCAGTCTATGTTTGTGTCAATTTACATAAGGATATGTGTTTTTTTTCCTAATGTGTGGGTCTGACTAACTACAAAGGGGTTGATATACTTCATTACTTAACTAACTTCCCTTCCAAATACAAGGACTTTGTCAAGCGCCAAACTTCTGCTTGTTATTCAAGTATTAGAGATGGAGGATGTCGAAGGATTGAACGGTTATGCCTCGACCAAGACATCCATTATAGAGCAGTCATGGATGCTGCTCTCATGTGAGAGGTTCGGGAGTTCTGTGTTACGGATATCAGCACCCAGGTCTAGCAAATGCAAACTCACATCCTTATGCCTGCCTGTCTATCACGCCCGGGTCCAGGCAAATGCAGAGTATGGCAGCAGATGCTGCTTCCTCCTTCGCAGCATTGCGGCTACTGTAACAGTTCAGGGTGATGGTTATTCTGCTTCCCCCTTCACCTCCGTTGTGTTGTCCATTGCTTCAGGCATAACTACTCGTGAGAACACTTCCCTCTCTCGGGCATGCAACCAGTCTTTGAGATGGTTCGCAAACATAATCTTTGAGATGGGATCAGTGTAATAAGCTATTCTATCGTGGCTTTGTAAATCACTTGCAGATAGTGGCCCCGTGCAATTCATTATTTGTCGACTGTCAATTCCATTGGAGAGGGGTCTGTACCGCATTAATCTTACTATAATCGGCCAAATGCAACCATGGAACCTTGTCTTATCTTGAGAGAATCAGAAGTGTTGCATCTTGTAGGTATGTTTTGTTTATCGCACTTTAGCGTATAAGTCTATCTCAGGTCTATTCACATGCGCAGGTCTGCGTCAGAGCTAGTTCTTAGAATGAGGAGAGGAATAAGAGGGAAACTTGGAGGATTAGACGAAGGGAACATGGCAGATGCTTGAGGTACACCTCTTTCTCTATCATCCATGTGAGATTGCAACAATGAAGCACGATTAGATAAGAATGAGGAAGCATTGGAAAAGTGGAATTGCTGATCTCTTTGGAATGATTTTGCAATGTGGTGACTGAAATGTTTCAATGAGTTGTACTGTGATGGTTTTACTTATTTTCTCAAGCAACACCCTAGAATGATTTAAGAAGCATATTTGAATTGAGGAGCCAAGTATTTATTGTCTTTGTCCCTCCTTATGTTCTTCATTTCACACATAATATGAATGAATTACATGGAGGCATTTTTTATGCATTTCATCATTATGTACATGTTGCAATCCATCACCAAAAAAAAAAAAAAAAGCGATCAAGTTGGCCTTGAATGATTGTTTCATCTTCTTAGGCCACCATTCCAAACACCCTTTCAACCCAAAAATAAATAAAAAATAAAAGAAAATAGAAGGGCAATGCTCTTGCATTCAACAGTGTGCGCTTGTTGGTGTCTGATGGTGTTTGTGAAGAAATCACATCTTGAAGCCATAGCCACTTTCTACTCATGATGTTTCTTTCGAGGCATAATAGGAACCATTCTATCTTCGCATTTCTTGTACCCTCTAAAAAGGGAATCCCCTTTATTGAGCCATTTCCAAAAAGACAAATCAATCCTTTCCATGCATTTGCTAAGGTAATAGATGGGTTCCACAAAAATGTATTTAAACATAGTTGAACTAGTAGCTGGAACATGCATGTTTGCTCAAAAAGCTGGTATGCATTGAGAGAAATCAATACATAATTTCAAACTAGAATTCAATAAGCTGTTTTGGGAGAAGCGTCTAGTTGCAAAAGACATGAGTATCTAACCTAACAAATTTGTCAAGCACTTTGAGAGGGACAGCAATTAGGATATTGTGCTATCATGTTGTGTTCAAATTGAAAACTTGCCCCTATCACCTTGTTTTGCCGCAAAGCAAGTGTCCCTCTTCTACTCGAAAAATTTGAACAAGAACAAACGTTAAGAAATGTTGCGTGAACTTGTCTCCAATCTTGATTTATACAAACCTATTTTAACATTTATTGCTCGTTTTAACTCTCGTGGTTGCTATGGCATTCTTTTCTTCCAAAGGTTGCTATTACATTCTTAGTCTACGAATCTAAGCAGCAGGCACACCACTTGATTGCAGTGGTTAACAGCGAGTAATTGAGATGAATCAATAATACATTAAGGTGTGCTCTCTAATGGTACAGTGATAGAATGCTTGAAGCTGTAGTATCAAGCTTGGATGGTGTGAGTGTCCTACTGAAAAGATACATTGCTTAATGCTCATGAGAACTACACAGTTTGATCAGATACATCAAAATCTTGATGTATCTGAGTAGAGGGTAGAGATTGATGAGCATATAGCCCATGCTTTGATTAAACATTCTACCTGCAACAGAAGTAACTCCATTTGCACCTCCAACCTTGCAATCTGTTTCTTAGATCAATCACCTGCTCTGAGACTGCATTGATCAGTCACCTGCTCTGAGACTGCATTGATCAGTCACCTGCTCTGAGATAGAGCGTGCTTAACAATGTCTAAAGAGAGCGAGCAAGAGTCCGAAACTCCTGGAGGCATGCCTTGAGCATGGCACTGCGCTTCTGAAGGGCTGCTTTATCTTTGTGCAGCTGATCCAAGGCACCCGGTGCCACAAACATTTCCATGAACTGTGTATCATCCACTGCAAACAACTCCAACCCTATGAACATGGCAAGTTGATCACGGCTGCAAAGCAAAGGTAACAAAACATCTTGAGAATTTATTATTGGTCTCTCCCTCCCTCTATCCTCTCATCTCCTCTTTTCTGCTTCTTATAGATTTCATATAACACAATATAATGTATAATGGTAACGTATAATGTATAATGTTGATACAGATCCCAATGCTTCATAAAGAAGTGGGATTTAAACTTCAGAAGTAGCTCCCAGTCATGTCAGTTTCATAACTGGCAGGGCAATGACGTTTAAATCTCATGTATGCACAGCTGAAGGGAACATGGATCCATGGGAGTGCATAAAATTGTTGTAGCTTTGTTACATCATCTCATTTCTGTTCATATTTGCAAAGGTAAGAGAGAAAATTACCAAGGAGTTAAGAAGCCCGCATTCAAGGTCGATGGAACACTGCGCTCAACCAGCACTTCCCGTATCTGTGCAAAGTGCTCAGCAGCTAAGGAACAAACCTGTGCATAAGCTGACTTCACCCCCTCAGATGCATCCTCATTACCACCGTACCGCGCTTCCTTCTGATGGCCTGGCTTTGGCCCATACCCAGCCAAAGCATCTGATCCTTGCCTCTTTTTTTCAGCTACAAGTCTGCCACTCACAAGTCCAAAGTCTGTTCTTTTGGAGGCACCTGTGTCAACACCTTGTTCTGGAGAAGGTGTCTCTGGCACAGTCAACTGGCTTTCTCTGAGTGGCTCTCTTGCAGATGGCTCAGGCCTCCTTGCCGGAGTTGAGAAAAGCCCAGCTGGAGCAGCATTTTCCACTTCATGATCCAGATGAGACCCAAGACCTTGTGTTATCTCCATGCAGGCAGGAAGACCTCTGTTAGCTGTGACACCCGCAACTGTGCCCCAGGTCTTGCTTCTTATGCTTTGCTCGAAGCCATATATGTGAGAGAAGGGACTAGTCAACGATTCCAGATGGTGACGAACCAGCTCCTTACACCGATTTGTCAGTTCTCTGATAAATCGGTCATATGCACGACGCAGTGAAGCATGGAAGGTGACATAGCCACCCAAACCTGGATTGCTTTTTCCAGCTTGTTCTGCTGCAGAAAACTGATTAGTGTACTTGCTTCAAGAGATAGGTCTTTCTTCTGCACTCATCATGAATTCTTCCTCATATTTTTTATATAATGTTGTCTTGATCTTTTTCTTATTATACTGCTATAGTTATAACTCTATTTTAGGGAGAGTGACACAACAATCCATGGGCCATAACAGAACAAGTTCCAAGACTAACCATCAGATGCTTCTTGCAGATGACTTCGTTCAACTGCCAAGTCAAAAAGATTTCTCAAGACATAAGCAAGTCGCTCACAAGCTGTGTCAAGAAGGGGACCCAGCCACGAACGTGCTGCTGCACGGGCAATGCCTACAGCTGCAGCTCCTGTACCTCCTTCCCTGCCTGTGTGGGCAAGTAAGATGTTGGCAACCTGTTTCAAAATCATCCCATGTGATGCAATGAAAAGTTAGTTTACATTCTTTATTCAGATTAGTTAATCTAGAAATGAGCATGTTCACCTTTTCTTTAGAAACTGGGGGACACTCTATAGAACATGCAGCACAGCAGAATTCATTCAGGACACGCTCAAAAGCAGCACCTCCATACAGCTTCAGAGGGGCATTTATAGGCCAAATATCTACAAGCAGTCCTGGCCATTTACCCACTCCACTCTCAGCCCTTTCTTCTAATGTAGATCTACCCCATTCAGCTGGATCTGGATCAGCAGCTCCATCTATAAGAGCACTCTGGATCTCAAAAAAAAACGGTATATGTCAGTTAGAGTTCGAAATTTGCCTGACACTTCTAATTTGAAAAAACAGAAGAGAGTGAATCCTACCACATGCCTTGCTACCAAGCTTGCATGAACCATAGCTGCCCGACGCAAAGCTGCAATATCAGATGTTGCAGATATCCTATCACAGATTTTTGACAACTCATTGGCAACTTCACTGCAGCGCTCCTCCAACAAAGCAAGAGTTGCTGGGGCAGCTTCTCTATACCTATGTTGTTATCAACAGTCAACTTAAAGCTGATAGACCATGTTGAGCACTCCCTACTTCTAAAGATAGTGAAGATTGTTAGCAGGTTAATAGAAATGAATGCGTAATACCTTCTTTGAAGTTCAGTTTCTAGATACTGCCGCAAGTTTGCAAATCCAATATGCCCTCCGAATTTTTCTTCATCAAAACCACCTTTAATATTTTCCCTGAGAAACTGATGAATCTCAGAATCTACAGCCCCAATTTGTCTGCGGAAGTCTTCATTTGTTGTCATCACCCTGTCTTTGGGAAGAGCCACAAAAAAAGGCCTGACATTATCACCAAGATAGCCTCCTGCACTGAGATAGCGATCTACCTCCCAGCGTTCTGCAAACTCCTGGTTGAAAAGCCCAAACATTTGAAGGGTGGTGCAGGTTTATTTTTCAAACATTTAGCATATAACCATTACCAATGCCAATGTATGCATGTTGATCCCTCCATTTTGATTATTACCTTCAAGCGGTTGTCAAACTTCGATATTACAATGATTGTGCGGCGAAGGGATGGATCAACAGCACGAATTGCGTCCAGCCAGAGTGAAGAGCACCACTCCACACTACTTTGCTGAAGGAAGAGTAAAAGCCTATGTTGAGGAGCTGCAAGTGTCTTCACCATGGATAAAATGTCATCTGGTGTACTTTCAGGCTCCCCTTTCTTTGCCTACATGAAACACGGTAATAAAATCCTTATCAGTAGAGTGGCAAGCCATAAGTAATAATATGGGTGCATCATGAAAGATTGAAAGTTTTACCTTTAAAACAAACCCTGGAGTATCAATTATTGTGAGGTTGGGGCAGAATGCATACTCAGCCCGCATGATAATAGGCTTAGAGCTCACAGCTGTCCGCTCCTTTTTCAAATGTTCCTCTGTCCTTACACGTATGGCTTCAGCTACAGATGAAGCAGGATTTATAACAGGGCCATAATCATCAGAGTCTTCCTCCTGATAAGAACATTTCACATAAACATAAGCAGCTAATATCAGACATCTGCTTTCTAACTTACAGTTTTTTTGTTGAAATAAAAACTGTTCTACATAAATTCCACTTGTTTGCACCACTATAACTCACACACACACACCACATAAGAAAGGATAAACATTCCCAGTCAAGATATCTGCATTTTTGGTACCCTCTAACAATGTATCTACACTAACTTTAATATTCTGCTTTTAGCAAGATATGCATAAACAGAGAAGGAATCAATAGGAGCAACCCAATCAATCATTTTCTAAGTACAGAAGCCTATATTATTCAACTCAGCTCTCGAAATTTTCCCTTTCTCTGCAGTTTGTATTGCATGTGTCCAACATTCATTCTTCTTCCCAAGCATATCATCACATCTGGAATTCTGCTTAGAGATAGTTTCAATATGTAAGCCATAGGTTGTTGCTCCAACTGCAGCATATGTATTTCTGACATCCATTTCATCTACCACCTTTTGCATTCCACCCTTTCCAAAGTTCAAATTGAGTGGCAATACTGTCTCATGCAGATGAATTTTCCCATCTTTAAAGAAGATCGTATTTTTATCCAAAGTGTCCTTATATGTCTTGCAATTTCTATGTTCATGTTCCATGCTGTCACACCAAATACATCTATATACAAAGCCTTCATAAGTCTGCATCCTTGGACTTGTAGATCACCCTTTTTCTTCCAATTTAGCAAGCTTCAACTATAAGCCACACATGTCTTTAACCAACTTATCCATCACATCATCTTTAGTAGAGTTGCAATAGAAACCGGCTGCTACTTGTTATTGCCTTGCTTGAAGATGAAGGCACAGCACTGACATGTATCCTTGCTCTTCTTCTCTATCACTTTACAAGCATAAAAACAACATATTTTACATCCTACCAATCTATCTTCAATCCTTGCTCTATGCTTTCATATTCCAAGAGCTCTTCAAGGCTCAATCTTTTATTATTCTATAGATTATTGCTATGTATCATCCAACTGATCATACGTGCATTCAAACTTGCACAATAACTCTATAAAACAGCCAGGCCTTTGCTAGGTTTTGCAACCTATTCCATAAAAATTCTCCTAGTGACCAATCCTGCACCTTCAATAAAGTACTATTCCTTCAGTGCTTTCTTAAAATCATCCTATGCAGGCCTTTTTGCATTGATCTCATTTATGTGTGGTTTCAATTCATGAACTACAAGCCTTACAAAATATTGACTCGTCCGGTTTGCAAGTTTCCTAAAGAAATCCATTTTCTCTGCATACAACTTCAAGTAATTCGATACATTTCGTCCATCAAACAACTCTACTTGACCTACCTAAAACAATTGCTTCATATTATCAGTTTGACTTGTATTATCCCCCATACAATAGAACTCTTCCTTTGGTCTTTCACATCGCGTTCACCAAAGATATCAAGGTTTTTAACGTGTATGGCCAAAAGTCATAGAGACTCAAGTAAGAAGAGCTCAAAATACAAACAAAAAAAATTTCGTAGAAGAAGATGGAAAGATGCAATAAGAATCCAATATATTTAAGAATCCCAACTATAGATTATGTCTATGGCATAAAGCTTAAGCCAAAATCATATAAAGCATGTATATTAGCATATAGACCATGAACTAAGACTATGGCTCAATGTAAACCTAAATATATTCAACCCATATATATTATCATTCAGCATACATGAGATGAGATATCAAACAATGTATCTATGGCTCCAAAATAGTCCCATACATTCATAAGAACATCCTAGAACCTATGTAGCCTATACAAAAATGTAAATCCTTGTTCTAGTTCCTAAAAAACATTGTTCAAAACAGTCCATAACAGTTCTCTGTTCTTCTCTGAAGTGTCTCTCCTTGCTTTGCTTCATATATGTCATGCATGCCCTGACAAAGCCTTGAAGATTGCTTCTATTCACTGTCAAGGTCAAGAGCAACCCACACATCAGATTTTTCACTCCAGATCTCTCCTCAAACTACCTGCAAATTCCGCACAAAAAGCACCATCTGCTGCCCACTTCTTCCTCTCAACACCATTCATGAAAGCTCTAAAGCATAGGGCTAAAGCAAGTATAGTGTCCCCTTTTTTCTCTAGTTAGAGACTCAATAATCATGTCCGCCCATTAAGGCCTGAATATGGAAAAGACTTCATGATTATTTGGCATGCTGGATACTTGTCAAAGGCTCCCAGTCCTACCTCAATATTGGACTTTATCACCTTGTGAAATCTGGCAAATAATGTCCCAAAGGCATGGTATTTTCCAAGGGTTTCCTTTAGTGAACCTATGATCACACGACATCATGTTGCTGCCTACTGATCTAGCTGTCCCAAACCTGTCTGCCACTGATCAAGACTCCAAGTCTGTGTTTGCTGCTATCATACACTTTCGGAGGTTGTCTGCTATGTTTCGGGATCCATACAAAGGACGAAAAACTCCCCAACTCACACTCATTGCCCCAATCCTAGAGACATGGAAGTTTGAGGTCTTGTATTCACCCTACAATGCATTTACTGCATGAATGTTGTATTTTCATCTTCTATGTACAATGTCTCTAAGTGACCCTAACCCTCGTGAGTTCTTTTATCAATCTATGCTTTGTTGTACGATTGTGTTTATTATCTAGAGACAAGTGTTTCTTTACAAGGGATTGACTAACTACTCAGTGCTCAAGGGCAATAACTAGCCTAGCCCACACTCACCGCAATTTAGTAGCTAACATCTCTAGTCTATGTAGACCTGTAAGACCTTTGGTCCTCTTATCTATCTGGTCAAATCTGTCAAAAGTGGTGTAGCAATGGAAGCATAGACAAGTGTTGAAATAAACTGCTGAACACAAGACAAAAGAGAGAAAACAGAAGAACATTGCAAAAGAAGAGAACTCAAAGATGTGCTCAAAAAATGGAATCCATATACCAAACACAAGAATGACACATACAACAGTGAGTCACTGGTTGTATGGACACTAGTACCGGCTTCTCTCTCCAACACGAATACCACCTAAAGAATGATGATGACTGAATTTGGGAGCTAACAATCTTGCTAACACCCTCTCTCAAATCATGGGTGATCTAATACAATACAGTGATAATGACTCATCACAGTCCATACAACATAGAACTACCAAAGTAGAACCATGGAGCCACCACCAAGGTGCCTTGAAGAGAACCTAATGTCAAGCTCAATTGTATCAATTCTTGAAAATAGATAAGTCATAATTAACTCTTTGTGTCCATCAACAATGTCTCCCAGTAGCATACAAGACCATCCTATCAAAAATGCATTAAAACATACGTGACCATGGATTTCCCACCTTGGGCCAAGACTGCCAAAGTGTCCTCTCATGTGAGCTTGGACTAGGAGCCAATCCCGCTCTTTGTCAAAGAAACAACCCATCATGAATCTAGATGTCAATCCCAACTCCTAGATTTGAACCTGCTCGACTTCGGTCGATGTGTCAAGGGCGTCCCTCTCGAGAACCTGTGCACCTATATACCTATATAAAGGAGGCTCAACTAACCCATCTCACCACCCTTTCACACTCCCTCTCTAGTATTGGAGAGTCGTGAGGAATGATTGCATCACCTGGACTAGAAAACAGTAGAGGAAGGGGCAGTCAAGCCCAAACCTCGGTCTAAAGAAGTGGATCCCTACCGTGCCTTAGACTTCTCGTTGGCTGGAGAATCAGAATCAGAGTCCGAGTCCGAGTCCGAGTCTAAGAAAGAGAATGACTCATTGAAGGAGTCCACATCCCGTTTCTTCTTCTCCTCCTTTTGTGAGGCTGCTAACTCCTTGCAGCCCTTCCGCAAGTGTCCCTTCTTACCACAATGATAACACGAGGCCTTCAACTTCTTCCTATCACCCCTCTCTAAAGCTATAAAGGCCTCACTAGAACCTCTAGATTGAGACAGAAACCTCCCTTGTAAACACAAAGATGCCTCATGCTCAAGAAATATTGAGGACATATATGTAAAGCTCACAAGTGTAAATGATGTCTATGCCATAGTTACACTGGTACATCGTACAGTATTGTCTGTACCATATGGTACCGTACGTATCTATACGGTTTCGTATGATAAAATAGGCCTTTATTGGCCACCATGTCTACCGCATCTCCCCGTGTTCTGTGCATGTCTTCCTACATTGCACTTTTGAGGGGATGGGAAGCCTAGGATTACTTCAATCCACCCCCTTTTCCAACTATGCACTCCTTTCCCAATCCCCCTTGGATTCCATCCAACTGGTAGCCATATTTGACTGTTGACCCCTCTTTGATTGTTTAACCCTTCTCTCATCTACAAAAGGTGATCCTCTTCTCTATGCTTCCGCACCAATTCAACAAGCATTTGGCACTCTCATCTACCTCTCTTGGATCTTGAATTGCTTTGTAGTCCGTGAAGCTCTAGCCTCTCACTCTCCTCTTTTCTATACCCTATTAAGGCTCAACGCTCAAGCCTCTCCCATCCCCTCTCTCTCTCTCTTCCTCTTTAAAGTTTCAACTTTACCCCAACCCTCTCCCTCTCTTTCAAGTTTCAAGTTTGAATAGTCAAGACTCAAGCATCTCTCTCTCTCTCTCTCTCTCTCTCTCTCTCTCTCTCTCTCTCTCTCTCTCTCTCTCTCTCTCTCTCTCTCTCTCTCCGTCCGTCATTGGCACCATGACTCCCGAGAAGCATGAGGCCTTCAATTTACACACAATCCATGTTGAGAGGGATACAAAAAAGTCCAACTCCCATCATTGGACGTGCAAGTATTGCGCAAAGCGCTATACAAGTGGTGCAACCCGACTTTTCCAAGGATGGGGGAACAAGTTGCTCCATGCAAGGAAATCCCTCAAAACATCGCGGATGAGATTCTTACCAAGATGAGGGAGGGATCCACAAGAGAAGAAAGTGGTGTATCAACACCAACTCCTATGCCTACTAATAAGGAAGCATCAAATGTGGGTGCATCTTCAACCAATGTGGGAGAGACCTCTACCATTGGAGATAGGGACTCCACATCCACATCCGGTTCTGGCAAAAGACAAAGAGTGGAGACTCATACGGCACCAAAGAGACAATCCTATCTCTCTCAAGCTCATGATCATGTGTGTGGGTCGGTTGCCTTTCTTAAAGAAAGGCAATGACTTGAGGACATTGAAATTACACGAACGATGATTAAGTGCACTCTTGCATTCAATGTCCTAAAGCAAGAGCAATGAAAGAAAATGGTAAAAGCCATTGCCAATGTGAGTCCATGTGGAGAATGGTGGACTGGTGTCACATACGACATGAGGACAAAAAAGATTGATGAAGAGGAGAGGATTGATAGAGCCCTTGATCCTATTCAGGCCGCATGGATAAAATATGATTGCTTCATTCTCATTGACGAATGGAGTAATTGTAACAAACAGAGCATCAACATACTCGTCGCATGTCCACTCGACACGTACTTTTTGTGGGTCGTAGATACCGGCAAGAGGGGGAGGAAAACGACATGCGCATTTATTTACTACCACATTCGGCAAGCTATCATTGAGATATACGTTGCCTTTTAAATTTGTTTCACTTTCTCTCATTATAATTTATATATAACCATCTATCTCCCTATTCTCTCTAATATCTATCTTGATTCTCTCTTTCCCCCAAACCCCTATCTCTCTTTATTCTTGAATCTTGAAAGTTAAAACTTGAAAGGCTCAACTCCCCCCCCCCCTCTCTCTCTCTCTCTCTCTCTCTCTCTCTCTCTCTCTCTCTCTAACCTCCAAGTATTGGTACTTGTAATTTATTGTTGTAGATGGGTCCCTCAAATGTGATGCAAGTTATTACTAACAATGCATCAAATTGTTGGCACATGGGCCATTTGCTTTAGGTGGAGTTTCCCACGACTGTGTGAGCTCCATGTGCAAGTCATTGTTTGAACTTGCTCATTGAGGACATTGGAAAGCTCAAGTGGGTAAAGAGGGTGATCCGCAAAGGTACATCAATTGTCACCTTCTTCACAATAAAGGTAAAGGTGCTTGTGACGTATCATGAGCATAGCACACTCAAGTTAAAGAAGCCTTCTTTGACTCGGTTTTCTTACATGTGGTTGTTGCTAGAGCACCTTTATGTACACCAAACAGTAGTGTCCACTCTATAGAATGAGAGGAATGAGCATGAAACAAAGGAGACCAAAACCATGCAATGCTTGTGTCTTTATGAGCAATTTTGGCAGAAATTATGTGCCATTGTTATTGTCATGACTCCCTTTTATAGGATGTTATGAGTGATTGCAAGGGGTCCACCATGGGCCTTCTTGTTCACTTCTTTAGAGTGGCATTGATGGAGGCATGTGCTTGCACGGTGATCACAAAGACACAATGTGCACATGTTCTAGAGATAGCAGAGAGAAGATAGGCATGGATGCATAAGCCCATCAATGATTTTGCCACATTGGTACATCCGGCCTACAAGTCGCCCGCGATTATGGATGATAGAGAGCTCCGTTCGAACCAACTTCCTTATTTGACTCGTGTGGTCCTTGTGAATGACCACAATGCAGTGTTGGAGGAGCTAGGATCCTATGTGGATCAGAGAGGACATTTAGCTTTTGCTTCTGCACTTGTTGAAGGAGAGAGTAACTTGTGAAGCCCTTATTTTGGTGGCAAAACTTTGAATACGCATTGGAGACTCTTCAACCCTTAGCCATGAGAGTCCTTGCTCAAGATTGCTCTTCAGGCGCATGTGAGAGAAACTAGAGTGTCTATTCTCTCAGTCACACGAAGATTCACAATCGGCTTAGTGCACAACAATTAAAGCGCCTAGTCTATTGCCGCACTAACTTACGCATGATGACGGCTATAATGAGCATGGGTAGTCCAAAGCAAGTAAACATTTAACCATAAAATTTAAAATTAATTGTTTCAAACTTTAAAGCTTATACTTTACAATTTAAACTTAGCATTTGCAATCTTATGTGCATTGCATAGATGAATGTTGATACTTCAAGTCAGCAGGCAACACTCTTCCGAGCGTACATCAAGAGGTGAACGAGAAGGAGATGATTTTGTGGAGCTCTATAGAGAGATTATGGCAACAGATACTCGTGACACTCGCAGTCAGCGTACTTGTGGGTGAGGAGTTCGAGTAAGTGGTAGCAGGGGCATAGTCATTCGGCACCCTCCAACATCGAGGAGAGATGGTTTGAGTGGCTTGCATACATATATAAGGCAAGGCTCCAGTAGCTTACATCCTGTGCCTCGTGATGACATTCCCCCCTTGCTTATACAACCTGTACCTAGGAAGCCATCATTTGATGATGATGGTAACCTCATCAGTGAGGATGAGTATGAGAGTATCTCATCATCCGAGACCAAGAAGTCATCTTCAAATTCTCTCGATGAGCAATCAAATGGTTCTAATGATGATGATAATAAAGATACCTCATCATAGATTCATAGATCTCTCTTTTATTTGTGTCTACTATCATTGTATCCACATGCCATTCTGATTCGTCATCCATGGACCATGTATGTATTAGACTCTAGTTGTAACGCATATTGTACGCAGCCCATACGACCACAATGGCCACCCTCATGTATTTATATTATTCAGTAATAAAATGGTTGTTTCCACTTTAAACATGTGCATTGTGTTCTATCATTTAATGAGTTATGGTTTTTTTTATATTATGTTTTTTTTCGTACTAATATCATACCATACTCCATCAAACTCCGAGGGAAGCTTGTAGAGTACCATTCCCACTAGATGTGCCTCATGAAGGAGAGACTACATGTGTCGAAGCTAGTCTTGTACCTATCTAACATGGAGCAAAAATGACTGAATGGTGTCCTTCAGCTAAAACTTCATCTGCTGAAGCTATCCATAAGGGGTCACAACATGCATGGGAAAAGGTGCCTCATACGACAGCTGAAGCTTTGACCATATTTCTGGTGATGTTTTGCAAGAGATAATTGCCGATAAAACTTTTTTTCAAATATGCCGAAGCAGTGCAAAATACACATATGCATCGTCCAAATCCCACATAAGCATAGCTTTGTCATGGTTGTCCTCATCAAAATCTTCGGGACAAGAAAAAGGACGTTGAGGCCGAGAAATAGCTCAACATACAATGTACTAAATCCGCTTTTGCACAAACTAGGCATTCATCACAACACTCCATGTAAAATAGTCAAGTCCATGAAACTTATCATCTGTAGAAGTACACGGAGGAGCCATCTAAAGAGAAAAAGAAATGAACATAAAGAATAGATGGTATATGGAGAGAAAATACAGCCAAACCAATAACAAAGACTTCACAAAATGAGAATTCACATGTAGTGTAACCAAAAATCTAATAAAAAATGAATGCCAACTACTACAAAATGAAGAAAAACCAATCAAAAACTAGTAAAAACAACAAAAACGACCTGTACAAATAGTCGCCCAACTACAATTAGGGGTAGAAAATGAAAAACACAAGCTAATGGAGCATTTAATGTAGTATACTTACAATTGCAAATTGAAATCAAAGAAAACACAAGGTGCTAGTTTGAAAAATGCAAGCCTGATCAGTAAGGAGAAAAAAAAACTGTAATCAGCAAAAACATCCCATCAAAAATCTAGATCTTGCAATCTAATATAATGTCAGAAGTGGTGCAACAATGGAAACATAGACAAGTGTTGAAATAAACTACTGAACACAAGGCAGAAGAGAAAGAAAACAAAAGAATATTGCAAAAGAAGAGAAATCGAAGATGTGCTCGAGAAATGAAATCCATATATCAAACACGAGAATGACACGTACAACAGTGAGTGACTAGCTACATGGGCACTAGCACCAACTCCTCTCTCCAATAGGAAGACCATCTGAAGAATGATGATGATTGAATGGGGAGGGGGAGAAGCCCTTGAATAAATAGTCCCAAAATATGCCAAATAGAGCAAATAGTCGACGAGCATTTAATGTTGGCTAACTGGCATAAAATGTCACAAATTCCACACAAAAATCACTAAAATAATGCCTAAAATATAGATTAAAATGTCCAACACATCTGGCATGTATAGACTCACACATGAGTTGACGATCCTACTAACAATACCATGTGGCCCAAGTACCAATGGATACATGTGACATTCATCAATGACACTCTTCTTCCAAATTCATTAAATGCACTTCATGGTGGCATTACCATTCAACAATGGCTCGTGTAAAAGCTCGAGATACCCTTGAAGATGGGATGTCATGGAAGGAGAGAATTATTGGAAGCTCTCTAAGACTTTGGAGACTCGTACTACATTGATTATGAATATCCCATGTAAAGGTACATTTCACATTACACATTGAATGATCTCTCTTTAAGGTATGTTTTATGCTACATATATATATTCAAATATCTCATAGATAAAAACAAGATTTGAATGCATCTCTCATAGATGAGAGCAAGTACATTTCATGTTATGGATTGTGTTTGATACAATTTGAAATTTTAGGTACACAAAATTTGTAAGGTTTAAAAAACATAATGGATGATGTCTATTAAGAAAACATAAAATCGAAAATAATATCCAATAGCATATTCACATTAAGCAACAATAATGAAAACAACATAGCAACCAAAAGCGTCAAAAACGTTTAAAAATGAAACGTCAAAAACATGTTTCGTAAGTTTCTTTCAAGAGGGGGTAAAATAAGAAACACGGATTTTTTTAATAGGAATTTTTAATAGTTTTAACTAGGGAAAGAGGTTCTAAATCTCTATGGAACTCTCTCTTAAACAAAGAATGGCCAATTGAGCTTGAGTGATAATAGAGTCAATTGAGAATAATACATTATGTGTTACATATCCATGATCCATTATTGACTTGTCACTTATTTCAAAGTTAGTCTTTGGACAAGCTATACTATGGTTTAGAACTCAAACATTATGATTCATACATATCATACAAAGAAAATTAAAATTAACATGTAAATAGCCTATCTACAATATGGATTGTGTCAAGTTGCAACATCATGATTCTCATTTCAAAACAAACTGATAAATGAATCATAATATATCATAAATAACTCATAAATGAGACTAAAGTTGTATAATATTCAACTCTCAAGACAAGAACACATACTAGATTGACAAAGTCCAATAACTAAACAAAATCACAAAAAAATCAACCTCTCGTTCAAAATCTTGAGCCCTCACGAGTCATTACACATCATCATCATCATGTTTAACATTGCCCAATAGTTTTTGTCAAAAAAACCATGTTTTGGATTCCAGCTCACAAAAAAAAAAACCATGTTTTTTACTCTTAGAAACGTTTCGTACTTTAAAAATTATTTCGTAAGTTTCAAATTCAAAGAAACATGTTTCTTAGCTGCTATGGACAGCAAACAGCAAAGAAAAATGATATATAGCTTTAAAAATATATAGACATTAAACAATAGGTTGAAAATGCCTATCAGCTTAACAAAAATCTATAATGTTAAATTGCTATTAAGGCTAATCACATACAGGACAATCAGTACATACTGAAAAACATTCCATACACAATCACATACTGGTCAGATTAGCACATATCTACTGATTTTACCTTGCTCATAAGACACTTTTCACTGAAAGTTATCCCACAAGCATCCCATTAAAGAATTCAATAGTTGATGGCGATGTATCTAACATATACCTTGAAGATTGTTTTGTGTTTGGTTCTCTTGTGTTCACTTTTTGTAGTCTATCTCTTGCAAAAATTGAATACTCGTGTTTAGGAGGTGATTTCTAAGTTAAGCCCTTCCTGTATACAGTGACTTGACATGTAACTCTGCTTCTTTGACTTCTATTCACACTCTGCATATGGTTGAAAACTTCTAGAAGGTTCGAACAACTCTTTGCTTCATCCTTGAGCAGTTTTTCTATGTGCTATCTTCACAGCATATCTAGTTTCTGTCTGACTGGGGCCCCCATGGTTGCAACACCATTAATTTGTTTGTATCCTTGTAAGTTTTTTTGAGGATCGAGAGGGAGTGTTAGAAACATATGCAAGTGCTCTGGTGGTTGTCTAACAGAGACATTTAATTGTTTCATTTCTCATAGCAGCCAACACTCTTAAGTCTCATGATTGTAGCATAGTTCAAAGGCACCTCAGTTGACACTCCATTAAGCTACAAAAATTTAGGATGTATCTAGAAATATGCATATTGCTCATTTAGGTGCTTTCGTGATCCTCTATGAAGTCATTTAACTATCTCAACTCTCATACTAGCCAACTCTTTCGTCTTGTAATCGTAACCTGTTTCAAAGGCACCTCATTTGACACTCTTGTTAGCCATGCATAGTTAGATCAAAATTGATCCTCCATTATTGACCAATTTATTTGGCTCTCACACAACCCCAAAAAGAAATCAGAATAAATTCGATTACATCTATTAAAAAAGTTTCAGCAAGACAAATTTATAACTGATACAACCGCCTCAAGCTTATAGCAATACTCCATCCTCAATTCCACCACAGTAGCTGTTCCATGAATACAGTGAAGGCATGGGCCAGCATAAATTCAAGGAACTCAGGAACAAGTTGCAAATTCACAGCATAATAGCACACTATCTCATGACTATGACAATTAATTTGAATCCAATTTCCAAAAGGACAGACTGTACCATAACTAGGACTCCTAATTGGACATAGTGCAGGGCAGCAGAAATGCAAAGCTAAAGGAAAGAAAGAATGTGTACCTGGAGACGGCATCGAGGCTCGATGGCAGTAGGATCATGCACCATCTGCAGCATGAGGGGTCTTCTGGTGCCCATCTCCACTTCCCGTATGTTGAATCGGAACCCTAAGAAAGCTTCGAGCAGGGAGCTTTTGCCATCGGACTGGCCACCAAGCGCGACGATCTCAGGGATGGGGAGCTTCTCGCCGAACGCAACTGCACTGGACTGAAGGCGGCTGTATGCCTCGAAGCGGGAGCGTGACTCGGAGCTGATGAAGAAGGCATCCGCGGGGGCGGCCTTGGTATCCTGGTTTGCACCGGCGACGGCATGCCGCCTGGTGCTGGGGGTCGATGGGACGCTGTCCATCTTCTCTGCGAGCTTGT